>NC_081556.1:65266468-65566468 GCF_963082655.1 Stomoxys calcitrans | reverse complement strand
AAAATCAGACTAAATGCAAACTATTCTGACTCTGAATTTGCAGTTCACTGTTATGCTATCTCGCTTTCAACCTATGAATTGTGTGGAATTATTGAAAATTGTGGTTGCTTTGGGTGCAGGAACTGGCTCAATGGCAATGATATTTGGTCATAAAGTTTGAGTTTCGGATTTTTGCTCTCAAGTTTTATGATATTAATAGGTTACTGTTTGTGTCGGTCAGTTGGTTTTAAATGACCATAAAATTATACAGAAACAAAGTGAAAACATTAAGACACTATAATAGTTAAATATTTCAAAAATATTTAAAAATATATACTAATTTCAACGAAGAGCCATCTACATTCTGGTAAAATTATGTCCCTAATTTTCCTTCGAACTTTAAATTACATCCAACTATTGTCGTATATGCTTATAATTTTCATCATGTTTTCATAAGTTGTTGGATTTATTTTTTGGAAAGCAAAATAAAAACTCTTTTTTTTAACAGTTTTATGCAAAATCTGGTTGCGATTAGTACATTGGGCAGGCTACAGAAATCGCGATTTAGATTTGCCCCAAAAAGATAACATGCTTCCACCATTCACTAATTAGTGAGCAGTGCAACGGTAGAAGCATGTATTCTTAAAACGAACGAAGGTACAACTCTGCTGTCACTTGCAGGCAAAAATGGGGCGTGATCAGAGACATTGGTATCGGAATTGGAAAGAAGACTGGCGAAGATGCGAATCTTTCCAAACCCGAACTTGATGATATGAACCGGCAATTTTTGGCCATTAATGTACCGTTTGCGCAAGGTAATGTTTACTTGGGCGGATTGCAGACTGACGTGAATGGCATTGACGAGCAATTCAGATTTCGACTTGTTGATCAATGTGACGTTCTGGAGTCAATTTTGAGGATAAAATCCAATGCCACAGGTGTCGATGGTATTGACCCTAACTTTCTGAAACCAATATTACCGAATCTTTTACCATTTATTACACATATATTTAACTATATACTTCTGTCATCGATCTTTCCCAGTGGCTGGAAGAGGGCAAAGGTTATTCCGGTACCTAAGTCCAATAATGATTTTAGACCAATTGCGATCTTGCCATTCTTGTCTAAGGCATTTGAGAATATTGTGTATGATCAGATAAATACATTTTTAAACAGGAATTTCCTTTTATCAGATAGGCAATCTGGGTTTCGTAAACGCCGTAGTTGTACGACTGCACTTATTGATGTAGTCGAAAATATTAGACGCAATATTAATGATAACCACGTAAGCTTTCTTGTCCTATTAGACCACTCTAAGGCATTCGATTCCGTGGATCACACGATATTGGCATCTAAACTTACAACCTTGTTTAATTTTGACGACACAGCGGTTCGGTTTATTGCATCATATCTGGACAGGCGCACACAGGCTGTTTACTCTAACGGTATGATGTCTGATTTCTTGGAGCTTACTCGTGGTATTCCTCAGGGTTCTGTGCTGGGACCACTATTATTTTCATTATATGTCAATGATATTGCAAGCATACCTGATGGATATGACATGCACATATACGCTGATGATGTGCAATTGTGTTTCTCTTGCAGGACGAGTGATACAAGGTCATATGTGGCGTGGATTAATTTGCAGTTAATTGCCATCAGTGATTGGGCAACCAAGAATGGCTTGAAGTTGAATCCTGACAAGACGAAGTGCATTGTTATCTCGAGAAAGTCTATAGATACATTGTCTTTGCCTAGGCTTGCCTTAGGTGACAAGACCATAGAGTATGTGCAGACTGCAAGGAATTTAGGGGTATTATTTGACAATACTCTGTCCTGGAATAGGCATATTGAGTTGGCTATAGGACAGATTTATGGTATGTTACGGACTCTTTGGTCTATTCACCAATATATTCCATTCAGTGTGCGTCACGCAATTGCTCATGCCTATTTACTACCTAAACTTTTGTATTGTTGTGAGATATACGCAGAATGTGACTACGTCCATAAGCGTAAATTAAAAGTAGTTTCGAATGACATTACACGATTTGTTTATAGTATCAGACGTGCGGATAGTATATCATCGGCTTCTAGACAGTTTTATGGGATGGAATTTGAAAATTTTTTGAAATTTCGTGCACTGACTTTCATGCATCGCTTAATTTATACACATGAACCCAAATATCTTTACGACCGGTTGGAAATCTCACGATCTTCTCGAACCAATTGCATGGTTCCACTGCAAAGTAACTACTTGGTATGTGACAGACAATTTTTTGTTTACACCATTCGTCTCTGGAACGCCCTCCCAATCAATTTAAGAAATAGTCCTAATGAAAAGAACTTTAAACTTAAGCTAAAACATCATCTCACTTAGGAAGTAATTTAATTTTGACCCTTTAAATATTAGCTCACATTTATTAATATATACATCAAATTACACTAATAATTATTTATCTTCTGTATAATTCTTTAATCATTAATTTCTTTGTTTATACTTAAATACCTATGTAATAGTATTATTTTTGTGAAACTATTAGTTATTGACATATATCGGATAGTACTGTAATTTATAAGTAATGCTTGTTGTACTATCATTACATTTTTATCAAATAAAAAATAAAAAAATAAAAAAAAAACTTTGGATCATATCAGGGCACCTTTCTTCGAGCTCAGCAAGAAAAGTAAACCACCAACCGCCAATATCTCCAATTCGAAAAGAACATCTAGCGTCAGCAACACACACAATACCAAAAACCTGTTACCTAGCAATCTTCGTTTGCCAAAGAGTAACCTTGTAATGTGTGTATATACATTTATCGGTGTGCTTCCCGTTAATTCATCTGTTTTTGTGCTACTTTATTTTGTTGTTGGATTTATTTGTCTAGCTGAAACCAACATAGCGCATGTTTTTGTTTCTATTTAGAATAGAATGCGATGGGCAGGCTACAGAGAAAAATTTTTATTTAAGTCCCAAAGTTTTCCTTATTTATTGGAGATAAAATAAGAAAAGTGGGTAGAACAGTTGTAAACGTTTTTCTTTCTTGTCAATTTTATTTGATTTGTTTCCGTCAACCAATAAACTCCTTAAGTAAGGAAAAGGTTTACAATAAGAAATATTTTTGTTAAATTAGTCTATAATGGCGCTTGTTTACATTTACATTTTTCTTTTGAAATTATTCGTTATTTTTTTATTCAAATTTAATTTTCTGCTTCAACGCCATTTCATGTGAAAAAGAGTAAAATTGGGTAAATACTATTTATTTATCATATAGTTGATATTTTTCCCTTATTCTTTGTTTGTATTTTACAAGAAATTGGAAGAAAAACGTTATCTAAGAACGTTACCTTGGACTCGTTCATTTTGTTTTCTGAAACTGCCGTGGTTAACTTCGAGGGTAAAAATTCAATTTAGTAAATTGTTGAAAGTGTTTTTGTCTACAGTGAATTGAAGTTTTTTTTATCCAATTTAGTTTTATTTCTTGTGCCCTTAGACACTTGATTTGGTTTTTGTTCTCTTTTCACTGTTTCGTTATAACAATAATTTTCCCTTCTTTGTTTCCGATCCGTGCGTTATCTTAAAAATTCCGACCGTTTTGGGACCATTGGGTGTCATAAAAGTGCTAAGCGCTGCTTAAGCCCAGTGGATTTTTGCCTTTTTCTTGACACCTTTATAAGGTAATCATTTCCTTAACACAAGCACTTAAACGACTCTCTTTTAATAGTCAAAAAAATTTATTGCCACATAGGTTTCTGGGTTCTGTATATTCACGGCACCATTGAGCTCCGCAGAAAAGAAAACCAAAGATTGGAACCTGTCCTCGTCTTAGTCGCGTTTTTCTTGCTTTTCAGCTAAAATTATTTGTAGTTTCTTTACACTGGAAACACTGAAGAATTCTGTCTGCTTTCGTCGATGTATCCTACACATAGTTGCTGTAATACAGTGGTCGTGACCACACGGAGAAATTAGATCGGAGAATCTGTGAAACTTTGTGGAAGTGTATGAGTTTTATGGCCTGAAAGCCCCGGAAATTGATAGAAGATGTGATATAGATTCGACATATTAAGCCTCCCAATTCACGCATAAGCCCCTGTATGTAATCACACAAAAAAATGCAACGTTTTGTGAAAGTGCAAGCGAAAAGAAAAACAAGATCCAATGATTGTCTGGAATTGATTTTCTGCCCATCTAATTCAATATTTATTATTTACTTAGATATTCTTATTAATTTCGGGGGAAAATTAAATGATGTGATTTTTTAATATGTGTCTAAATTTTGCTTGGAGTTGATGTAATTTTTTTAGGCCTTAAAAAAAGTTTCAAAAAAGAAAATAGAAAAAATTTACGAAAATTTTTAAAAAAATAAAATTTTAAATAATTATTGTTGCGAGTTGAGGAATTGGTTGACAATTCTTGCTTCTTCTTGCTTTTTCTTGCAATTTGTTGTTGCTCAAAATTCTCAAGGAGCAAAGACTGCAACTTTTTTTGCATGTTTACAGTGATTCCGTTTGTTTGTTACTACTTGTATTACTATACTTTTTGTCAAGAGCGTTATTAGCAGACAAAGTTTACGAAAAGTGCGTAAGTAGGTTGTGTTCTTATCTATGTTTGTGCGTTGTGTTTATAAACCTTGTTAAACAAATGTCGCGAAACATATCTCTCGCAACATGTTGCTATGAGGGACTGAACATTACAAACAAACACATCAGAACAATTTCTCTCGCGACATGATGTTGGTGACATGCTGATCACGACATTTACGCAACATAAAACAAAAAGAACAATCAAACAAGGAAGCTAAATTTTTCTTTCGCAACCTTTAGCATTCAACCACCTTTATCTACACAGCACCATTTCAACTATCCCAGCAACATCTCTCAAAGCTGTCATTACATTCACACTCTCCTTGATCCAGTTCGACATGATGTTGGTGACATGCTGATCACATTTACGCAACATAAAACAAAAAGAACAATCAAACAAGGAAGCTAAATTTTTCTTTCGCAACCTTTAGCATTCAATCACCTTTATCTACACAGCACCATTTCAACTATCCCAGCAACATCTCTCAAAGCTGTCATTACATTGACACTCTCCTTGATCCAGTTCTGTGAAAGGTCTTTCAACGATGGACCCAATTATTATAAGGAGTCATTGATATTTTTCATGCTGCTTTGATATAATTATTTTCTTTGGGATGCCAAATGCCAGTTTGAGCAAATTTTTAGGTTTTTTATTTACTTTCATATACATATTGGTTTGATATTTTCTTTTCTTTTTTTTTCTTACGAGAAAAAAACAAATTTTCCTAACAACAAAAAAAGAAAAATGCATTAATACCGAAGATAAAACCAAAAAATGTGTATGAGGTCGAAGCTTTAATTACGAATATAGGTTAGATAAGGTTAGGTTGAAAAGAGGGTGCAGATATTAATCTGCCCCATGCCACTATGTACATACATCTAAGCCATCTAATCGGCTTGTTGTGCGCTCTAAAAACTATAAAGTTACCATTAAAAAGAAAATTTTAAGTTAGGAATTCCGTGCTACTTACAAAATCCTTAATTGTTTTCAATACCACTCCGCTAAGTTGGTTCATGTCTTATATTGTGTCTCCACCTAAGTATCGGTATCTGTTGTACGCGAAAGCCGGGCAATGACAAAGGAAATGTTCCAACGTCTCATCATCTTCCCCGCATGCCCTACACATGCTATCACTTGCCGCACCGATTTTACATAAGTGAGCTCGTAGTCCTATCTGTCCCGTTATAATACCCATAGCTATACTGACCTTCTTGCTTCCTTTCAGTAATAGCCTCATCTTCTCACGATCTGGATCCCCCCATAGTATTTTCGCCTGCGCATTCGTCGCCCACTCCCTTTACTCGGACTGCGTCGACCCGAAGGGCTTGGGTTAACCAAGTTTTTTGACGGCAGTCCTCTGGGCTTCACAGCCAAATCGTCTGCCCTTTCATTTCCCCGAAATAATTACGAAAATAATATAAAGTAACTTTATAGGCCTTGCCCAGCCGTTTATTTATTATTCCGTTTTCAAATTAGTACCCTATACCCTGCATAAACTGCAGATTTATTTTGATTATTATTACTATTTTTTAACTATACTAATGTTAATTTGTTTTAAAAATTGTGTGGTTTTATGATTTCTTTTATAAATAAAATCTATATAAATTGTTACTGAATTTTAATTTTTTTATGTTTGATTTCAAACGTTTTGCAGTAGGGCTTGCTGGTGCGTGGACTAACGACTTCCCATTTGGACAATTAATACACTATTGAGCAAAGCTAAGGGAGGTCTTGGGAAAATCATTGACGGAAAGCAGAATACAAAAGGAATAATTGACAAATCGCTGACATCATACAAGGATTCTCCGAAAGATTTGGCAAATCAAATCTTTACGACAAGAACAATTACCAACTCCCATTAAGTAGACAAAGTAAAAAGTAGAACTATGAATGAATTATTCAGCAAGACAAAATGTAAAATTAAAAATGAGAAAAAAGATTAAATGTAACGGCGACAAGTCCAATATATGCTCGATGGCATTTAATCAAATTACCACCTGACGAGAGAATGAATTTCAAAAAAGACATAGAGAGCTGCTCGATGCTTTATCGCAATACAGTCAACAAGAACAGCAGAAGAGAATATTGAGTTGTCAACAGACAATAGTTTGTGTAAAAACTCATTAAATGTAATAGTAAATTAAAGATTCTTCAAAATTTTTGATTTTCTCCTATTATTGTGTGATTCGTTTTTACTATTTTTGTGTTTTTGTTTATTAAATCCATATTTGTGGTTTAATGGACCTATAGCCGATACAATACAATAAAATTGCACAAAAAAGATTTTCTTGAAAGAAAATCAAAAATTCAAAGAGTAAGTTTTGAATTTGATATTTTGAAAAATATTTTACTGTCCCCAAATCTACGGTCGAGGCCTACAAAAATTTTCGACCCTTAAGCACTTAGCCCCGTATCATTTACCTGTATTGTAAGTTATGGAATTCCAAGAAAAAAAAGGAAATGGTTTCATTTGAAACCATATATCCTTCTTAAGAACTAATAAAACAATTATGTCTTAAGAAGGATATATGACTGTTCTTATAAGCCTGTACTATACCTATAATTTTTTGTTTATAATAATGTTTTGTTTAAAACCATTTTAAAAATTTTATTTTTTCAAAAAATAAATTTTATTTTTTGCAGGTTTGATATTTAGAGAATCTTAGAATTTTGTCTTTTAAAATATTTATTGAAATTTGTCTTTAGAAAAATGTTTGATTGAAATTTTATCTTTTGAAAAAATAACATTGTAGTTCAATCTTTAGAGAATCTCAAAATTTTGTTTTTAAAAATATTTATTGAAATTGGCTTCAGAAAAAATGTAGAAAATTTTTTTAATAGAATTTTATCTTTTGAAAAAGCGCAAAGTTGCTTTCGATTTAGCGAATCTTAAAATTTTGTCCTACAAAATATTTTTTGAAATTTGTCTTTAGAAAAATGTTTGATTGAAATTTATTGAATTCTTTCTTTTAGAAAAAACAGTTTCGAAAACAATTTGTCTTTAGGCAAATGTATAAAAAATTTGTCTTCAGAAAATTTCATTGAAATTTAGTCTTTGGAAAAATAACATTAAAATATTGGCTATGCTTTTTAATTACAGACAAAATCTCAAAGACATTTTATTTCAAATTTGTGTCCAGATTAGAACAATGGGATTTGCTTTTGATTTTTTATAATAAAAAAGAACTAAATAAAAAAAGACTTTAAAAATGTTTAGACAAAATGAGGTGTTGCAAAATGCTTCGAGTAGGCACAAATAAATTAATTGAAACTTTGTCTTTAAAAATAAAATAGCAAAAGATGTCTAAAGAGATTTACACCACAAAAAAAATTTCTTTAAAATATAGTCCATAGAAGAAATTTTATTAGAAACAATTTAATTAAAATGAAACTTTGTCATTAAAAAAATTATTTCGAGGTGGGTCTGGTCCTGGCATCATTTTTGTTGTCAGAAAATGTTAGGCAGTTTCATTAAAATTGGTAGCCCCACCCCTCTCCCCCTGGCTGAGTCCCTGAGTATACATATAATTAGATCTGACCATGCACATTTTTTACACGGTTTATCTGATCTGAAATTTGATACGATTAGATCCAATTCTATATAACCAATTTTGTCAGATCCCAGTCATAATACAATAATAGCTAGCCATATAAAATTTTTTTACTCGGTGGCAGAGAAAAACCTATGAGAAATGGAAAAGGTACATAAGTGCTAAATTTGGTTGTTGTTGTTGTGGCTACATTTGTATGTGGAGGTGGCAATCCTCGTCAAGCTCTTATAGGCGAGTAAGCTCGTGATGGTCATTGGTTATTTAAAGGCGTCAATATCTCGCTTTATCATATCGAGCATCTTAAGCTCTGAGTATTTAAGTAAGAGCCGGTGCCACTCGACCTTTCTGCAGATGCAGCCACTCCGTATGGAGCATTCCACTATCCGCAACCCGTGGACGCGCCTGGTAGCTGCCAGCTAAGGTTCTTATGAACACGAAGAACACCACAAAGATTGGAGCTCTAAGTTCCAGTCTGTGCTATAGTGCCGTGCCACATTTGGTACTTTGCTTATGGTTGAACAAAATCAAAATTTGGCAATTTGGCATTATGACAAACAAACTTTGGTTGCTTTAGTTGTACTAGAAATATAGAATACAAAATATGTGAACTTCATGCAAGAAGAACGGGAACGCTGAAATTTTGTATTAAATGACGGGCTTTTTGAAATAATGGGCTAGGGAAAAAAATAAAAATGTACTAGCACCAAAAATTTTGGATATAATTCTGAACCTTTTGGATGGATCGGCATGATTCTTTTTTAAAGATAGAGGTAGAAAAATCACAAACACCTTGTCTCCAGCTTTAATCTGGTGGATGAGAGGCTAGCCGCAATCCGCAGTAAAGCCAAATTTTTGAACATCAGTTTTATCTGTGCCCTTGTCCCGAGAGAAGACGAGGACGAGCAGACCAGGGATATTTTCTTCGAGCGCCTAGAGAGAGAACACGACCGCTGCATCACCCACGATTTTAAAATCGTTCTGGGAGATTTTACTGCAAAGATAGGGAAGAAAAATATATTTGGTCCAACCATCGGAAAATTTAGCCTCCACGAGATAAAGTCCGATATTAAAATCGTTGGGAAGCTTGTAATGCAAAGATAGGGAAGGAAAATATCTATGATCTAACCGTCGCAAAATTAAGCCTCCACGAGATAACGTACGTAATGGGATGAGGCTAATAAAAACATCGTAGCACCAGATTTCAACATAAAAAATGCACAAACCCACTTAGTTGTTTCCAGACCAAGAAGGAAGGAACCAAATTGATCACGTTGTGATACATACAGATAACAGATTCGTTGCCTCAACTAAGCCCCATACAGTGCAATATTCCTGCAAAGCATTTATCATATGAGTGTGTGTTACCATCCCATATTCCGCTTCTAGTATTGTTATATAGCAATCTTAATATTTTAACAATTTTTGTTGACAGTCCTAAGGTACAAAGTTTATAAAACAAGCTATTTCTTGGGATTAAGTCAAATACCGAAGAAAATTCAACAAAAAATGCAAATGTTGCCTTAGCCTTTAATTGGTCTAAACTAACAATATTGACTCAGTTAAATATATTATCAATTATGAAGTAATGTTTCCTAAATAAATGCTTGAAATACATTCAATATGTTATGCGTTGCTAACCAATCCGATATCTATTCAAAAGTATTGAGATAAATATTTTACAAATGACATCAATAAGAAATATTATATGTTTCATTAAATTTACGCCATTTATTTGTTTATATGTTGGATCTTGATATTGCTTTTTATAAAGGGGACTGCAGGATACAAACATCATGAAACAGCCTCGTCTGGCTAATATTTCAAAAACCGCAGATAAATGGAAAAAAATCGTTGTATCCAGTTAAGTCCAAATATAAACAGTGTCCTTTGTATTCAAATTAAATACGTAACTCTATTGCAAAAATTCTTTTTCTCTTGTTCCGAACTCTTCTGGACTATTTACAATTTCAATATCGAATGGGAAAAAATTTAGAAATTTCCAAATACTTCGAAAAAATTAAAAAAAGCAATATAAATATTGCTATGACAACTTTAGAATTTGTCTATCAAAAATTGTAAAAAAAAACAAACAAAATCAAAGTCCTCACAAACCGGGACTGATCCGAAGAGATTCGCCAGCTTGTTCAACCGTCAATTTATTGTGCTTCCCGAGAGTGACAGGGCAAGGACGAGAGCCATTCACCGCATCCGTGGTCTCCGAGCCGATGGACAGCCATCACAATTTACTGTGGGAGAAGTTACGACGCAATCTCTACACTGATGCTGAAAAATCTGCGTTAACCTGGAGTTGATTACCTTACTACTGTC
This sequence comes from Stomoxys calcitrans, assembly GCF_963082655.1. NCBI lineage: Eukaryota > Metazoa > Arthropoda > Insecta > Diptera > Muscidae > Stomoxys > Stomoxys calcitrans. The sequence continues at coordinate 65,556,025 of NC_081556.1, read as the reverse complement.
TTCAACCTGAACACTTATAGTTCCGAATGTCTGGAAAATGGGCAGAGTGATCCCGTTACTGAAGCCTGGAAAAGACCCGAGTTTGGGGGAGTCGTACAGATCGATTTCCCTTCTCTCACCAGTAGCAAAGACGCTTGAGGCGTTATTCCTCCAGAGCCTCGTAGGAGAATTTCGATTCGCCGAGTATCAACATGGATTTCGAAGACTGCATAGCACAACAACTGCTTTGTATGCCATAACCGCACACATTTGCCGAGGCTTCATTCCGCCTAGGCTATGTGATGGGACGGTGCTCGTGGCACTGGACCTTTCGAAGACCATCGACACTGTCAGCCATGCCCAACTATTTGAGGACATCGCCAACACGTCCCTCCCGCCAGGGCTGAAACGTTGAGTCGCGAATTATCTGTGCGGTCGCCAGTCATTTGTGGAATTTCGGGATAAGAAGTGGAAGCACCGGTGTGATATATCCAGCACTGTTGAACCTCTACCTATCCTCCAGACGGCATAGAGATCGCATCATATGGGGACGATTGTACGATCATGGCTTCAGGCCCCCACCCATTGTTGACATCTGCGATAGGTTGAACATCTACCTCAACGAACTTGCCTTATATTTCGCTGCAAGATATCTGCCACCAAAACTTCAACCACATTGGTCACTACAAATACACGTGAAGTGAATTCCGAGTTGACTGTTATGGGCGACGGAGAAATGATTCCGACGTCTTGGCGTCACATTTGACATTCTCCCCACATGCTACAGTAATTTGCGATAAAGTCTAAAGTATAAACAAGGTCCTCAAGTCACTTGCCGGGAGCACTTGGGATGCAGACAAAGAAACCTTGTTGACCATGTACAAAGCAATTGGCCGGTCTGTGGTAAGTTATGCAGCGACAGTGTGGTCTCGTCAGCTCTGTGACACGCAGTGAAATAATATTCAGATCCGTCAGAAGGCGCCTTAGTGGATAGATATCCACCGCCCAGAAAGCATAAGGTAAATCTACATGATCTAGATCGTGAGGTTCAGCGCTACAAGACAAAACCTCTAGATCAAGCGGCATACCAAGCGAGTCCAGACAACATTCATGCAGACACGGTAGCAGATGCGGTAAATAGCTACCGGGTGAATGTAGTCTTTGGAGAACTACCGCCTCCCATTGAACCTGCAAAATTGACCTCCCCCGGCAAACCACAATAATTCTGGCTCAAATACGTTTCGGCAGATGCAGCCGTCTCAATTCTTATATGCACCACATCTAAGTCTCAGAGTTCCTGTGTCTTGACACTCAACAGAATCAAGCAGACGAAAGATGAAGCACAACAAACTGCTACAATAACTGCAGTATATACCCAGTGCATGACACGCGGTCTAAACCCCCAACTTTTGCCAATGGCTCTCTTGCAGGTGTATAGGGCAAGAGTGGCCTTTCTTGCCCTTTCGCAAAAGTTGGATTTGACGTTCAATCTCCTGTCCAGCAAAACACACAGGCATTTTGTCTCTTCTCCCAAGGAGACCGGTTCCACTTACGCAACTTGTTTCTCCTGTCGAAAAGAGCTACTTCTGTCTTGCATGGGAACATTTTTTCCTAACCGCAATTGCCACGTCATCAGCATACGCGACCATTTTTACACCTTTTTCTTTCAGAGTCAATAATATATTGTTAATGGCTATATTCCACAGTAGAGGAGACAGTACACCTCATTCAGGTGTTCCTCTGATGACCTATCTTTTAAGACCAACAGGTCCCAAGCCTGCCGAAATGTATCTTTTAGTAAATAAGTTATTAATAAACTTTCTTACGGTAGAGTTGATGCCTAGAAACCGCAATTCCTTCATGATTGACGTCGTCTTTGTATTATAGAAAGTACCTACAATATCAAGAAATGGTACCATTGTATATTCTTTGACAGCGAGAGAACCCTCTATGTAGCCGACTGGGTCGTGAAGGGCTGTTTCAGTGGATTTGCCTTTACTATATGCATGCTTTTACTATATCTCTGCCCAAAGATATGTTTCTATCAACCTCTCAAGAGTATCCTGCATAAAGGATGACAGACTAGTAGGACGAAAATCTTTCGCTTTCGTGTGGTAGGGTTTTCCTGCTTTCAGAATGAAAATGACCTTCGTGTCCCTCCATCCCACAGGTATATATGACATTCTGATAGAAGCACAGTAATCTGCCTGAGTCAGGGAACCAGTCTATCAGACACAGCTTGTAATTCAACCAGTGATACATCATCAGGGCCTGGCGACTTAAAGGAGTCGAAACTTCTTATCGCCCAAAGGCTTTTCGTCCCAGACACAATTTCCCCAATAACTTCCGACGAATGCATACCAGTGACAACCACTGCTGATGCCACGTTGTATCAGCGATTAGTTCTAGTCTTTTCTCACTAGACAATTCCCATACATACTCTGACGACTGAATATATCCCACCGTAATAGATCTCGATGGAAGGATCTTCCTTAGCCTAGAGGTCTCAGATGTATCCTCCACGGAGCTGCAGTATTCCACCTAGGATTTGTTCTGACCTTTTCTCAGCTCGGCCTGGGGTCCACCATGACGGTCGCTGTTTTCCCCGTCACGGAGACTTGATCAATGCCAAGCACAAGGAGAGTTTCCACTTCTCTGCGACCAAACCTTGGTTTTGCTTGCCAAGAATCCCAACATGCGTTCCGTCGCAAATTTCTGCCCCATCCCTTGATGAAGACCGTCACCTTTGTGAGCTGGGGAACATCCATCTTTCTCACCAGGTCAAGCTTTGCGCCCTCCCAAGGAGCGTGAATACCTCTGACGAGCTGCTTGACGGTATCAATACCTTCCGCCAACGCAAAACGCAGTGGAAAGATGTCCCCTCTGTACTAACAGCTCATCATTTGCATGGGTGGACGCTCTACAGCGTTCCACACATGTTCGAATATCCGATCGTTAACCAGATCCTCCACTTGGGACCGACGATCTGGTGGAATTCTACCGGATGCACGATATTGATGACTGCATTAGTCAGCTCATCTTTGTTGTGCTTCCTTGCACTCTGGCGTAGGAGGGCGGCTCCTTACCATTCTCTGCGACCATCTTCCCCTTCCGTGATGACTGTGGCCTCCTTTTGGAAGTCACATTCCTTCGTTCCTATTCCGATCTTGTCTACATCCACATTACACTGTCTGGAGTCTCTATTACGAGATGGGTGGCTTGGTTTTCCCAGAGTACTTGAAAGCGGAGGGTGCTTTTTCTTCTTTAGCATTTTAGCAGTGTTATGCTCTTCAGGAGATCTGATTCTTTTTCCAGCTTCCGTAGAAGAGCTTGGAATGTCAGTTCTATCCCTACCAGCATTCTGCACTTTCGCTCGATTACTCTGCCGGTACATACTCCTCAGTCTCCTTCGTCGTGCGACGAATCGCTTTCTTGGTAAGCTTGTGAGCTTAGCAAAGCCATCGCTCACTTCTGTCGTCATGCCGATGCCCTCATCTCTCGATTCGGCTGCGATGACTGTTTCATTGACACCGTCGCGGTCTGAATTCAAGTCAGAAACACCACCTTTACTTAAAGGCTGGGGACGAACTGTGCATCCCACTGGTTTATCCGTCTCTTCCTCATTAATTAGTCTGACGATTAGTTGTGCACTTGAATCATTACTCTCGACTAAAGGTGCCAAGGCACTCAAAAAAAAACTCCGGTCTGGCGACACCACCGTAGATGTTGAGTCTTTGGAGTCCATTTCTAGCCTATTCCAAAAGGCTTCAACATTTTCCGTAATAGGTAGAACCTATTCCGAGATACACATATATATTTATATTTTTTTTTTTTCTTTGAGGAGCGAAATAAAAACACATCCGCTCCACTCAACGGCTACAATACAATGGCCTTGATAAATATATTCAAAATTTAATCAGGAATTGTATACATTGTCAAAATTACAATCTAGCCCGGAAAAGAACAGCCTAATTCCCTGGGTGCCTGAAGGTTCTGAGTGGAGCAGAATATACAATGATTTTGCTGGCCCGATTAAAAATGTTTACTACTATATTATCATTGATGCTTTTTCAAAATTCGTCGAAGTATTTAGAACCAAAGATTTAACAACTGCTTTTACAATTAGAAAGCTGAGAGAATTGTTTTCTCGCTATGATTTGGTTGACACGCTCGTCAGTGACAATGGAGCACAGTTCACATCGTATGAATTTAAAAATTTCTTGGCCTTTATTGGTATAAAACATGTTTTGACTCCTCCGGGACATCCGTCCACAAATGGTCAAGCAGAACATTTCGTCAAAACTTTTAAAAAGTCTATTTTAGCAAATTTAGACCGAAACAGAGATGTCAATTTGGACCAAATATTATGTCATTTCCTAATGGATTATAGAAACATGAAACATAGCACAACAACTGAATCTCCTGTTATGCTGTTCTTTGGCAGAAAACTCTAAACCAGACTTAGTCTTTTAAAACCCCCAAAAACTTGCACGTGTGTATTGTCCAACTATATCAAATTTTGTCTGAATAATACACTACTATGTCGTCTGTAAATAAAATAATACCCTCAATTCTTTCCACTAATTCCATTTGAAATATATTAATTAACAGTGACAGTAGTATTATAATTTTTTCGGTTTTCCACAAATGTGGGAAATTTGTATTATAAGGCTTATTTTTGAATAAAATGCAATATTTATCGATCATCATTAATGGAAACTTTTTAAGGACTATATACGGTATATCATCAAACCCAGATGATGATCATTTATACTCATACTCATTTGCTTTCTCTTCTGTTAGTTCGTTAGATTTCAATTCATTGTGAAAATTAAGAACGCTACCATTGTAGTTTAAAAAATTATTTTTCATTTGTAAGAAGTAGTTAAACTTTTCCTGTGCGTATATGTGGTTCTGATTATTTAATTCAATCAATCTGTTATCATATATAGATTCGAAATAAGCACCTATGGTGTCTAACATTAGATCTTCATCACATACTACCAAATTATCATAACTATCTTTATCGACATATCTTGCATCTATTCCAGCATTTACTAAGAGATTCTCAGCGTTTTCATGTATAATGATTTTTTCTAGGTGGAGTTGTTTTTGTTTCCTATATATTCGTATTTCCTGCCACATGTTAATCGGATCTCGATGGTCTATTCTATTTATCTTATCACGTAACTGATTATTTTCCGCTATTGTAAAATTCTCATGTAAAAGTTTCCTCATTAGTTTAAATTTTGCTTCCAATATTCGTAATTCATCGACTGCTAATGTAGTTTCTAATCTGTTATGCCTTTTTATAATCGTTACTATTTAACTTTTTTCGCTATGTAGTTGATCGAATATTTTGTATAATGGTACTTATTTTTATATTTTGGGACAATTTTTTCGATTGATTCCTCAGTAATTGGTCGAGTTATTGCTTGTCAGTATCTTAATTCTAAAATCAGCCAAACACAAGTCAAGATATGACCCTGATCTTGGAAATGACGGTGCAATGGATGCATATAATTTACAACTGTATGTGCTTTCATTATCTAGTAACCACTCCTTTAATTTATTACCATTACTTTTGTTCTCTCTATTACCCCAATCAGTACGTTTACAATTTAAGTCACCTGATAGCAAATAAAATTCTTCGAGTCCTGTAAATTTATCTCATTAAACAATACCTGCAGTTCCTGTTTTATTGACGCACTGTTATTGAAAAATAGGCACAAATGATAAAAAGGTAACAGTTGTCATGCATAACTCCCTTTGAGGGAATTAAGTTTGTAGTTACTGAACCTAAGATTGTCTTTTATTATATAGTTGTGCCACCTCCGCGTATTGCACCCACGAGGTCTTTTCGAAGCATATTATATTTGTCAAATGCAACTTTATGTTTAAAATTGAGTTTCGTCTCATTTAAAAGGACAATATCAGGTTTGTTTTTAATTAAAAATACTTGTAAATCGTAACTTCTAGGATACGAATCAAAGAGTCAAAATTTGTGGTTCCCGAATTGGACGATGTCTGTTTACTCCGATCATTGAGAATAAAGCATATACTCTAGATGTTTGTACCTGCAATTGTTTCTGTAAATTTACTACTTGATTGGTAAGATTTATCATCATATTCATAAATAATTCATATCTCATTTATAAATTCGTTAGGTAAATTTTTTAAAATTTTTATTTTCTTCTACATGTGTATCATTTCCTTTAGTAATATTAGTATAAGAAGCATTTGTGTTTACATAAGGCTTATCTTTATTATTTTCTAACAATTGTCGTCTTTTCGCACACGAAATAGTTTTTCTTTCTCTTATGGTGGGACTATTTCCATCGGCCATTTCCCTCTTTCGTGGTTATTATTACATTTAACACATTTTGATGGTAGAAAATAGTAAGCTGAGCTGAGGAAAAACCCTTGGCAATTCCTACATTGCACTATTTCAGAACGCTTCAAATGGTCCCATGTAATACGAAGATGTAAGATTGCCTTAATTCCCTTCAGTTTGGTTACATTACTGTTAGCACTTATCTGCATTATATAAATTGGTAGGTGGTATCCATTTCTTTTAGACTGTGATGTTGAGAAGCAATTTACTTTCAAAAATTGTCCGTATCCGTATCTTGATATGTACGTAACTCATCTTCGTTTATATAATTATTTAGACCTTTTGAGAAAACAATTTTTGTTTTTACTGCTTTTGGCGTATATGTAAAAAACTTAGCATTTTATTTAGCAAGGTAAGCTTTAACTCGTTCGTAATCTATTAACGAGTTCATAAAGAGGGATTTGTTGTCTCTAAACTCCTTAATCCGGAATTGTTATATTTTTAGCCTATTTTTTATGAATTCAATCAGCTGTTTAGTGTCTATTTCTATGATATTTATTGGTGGAATCTTTGGTTTTTTTTTCGATTGTACGATGTTCGTATTATTAGGGTTAGAGTCAGCTGAATTGTTGTTCGTGTTGTTGTTGTTATTCACATTATTTGAATTATTTTTATCTGAAGATGTTGTTTTAGATATTGGGTTTTGACTTTTGAAGTCTTTCACGTGAGTTTCGAACTGTTTAAGCACAGCTTTATCACATTGAGTATCGAACTCAACATTAAGCGGAGCATAGTAGTTAATTTTTTAATATTTTTGACGATGATTGGGTATCCATGGTGTTGGATTTTCTTTTGGGGTCATTTTCTAAAGCTTTTTTTCTTTGAAGTTCTTCTTCATGGTGTTTAACTAAGCACTTTTTTATGACTCGATAGTAATAATATATGTAAGTAGTCAATTGATACTCGAGTTTGATTTGAGGTGTTTATGCTTTCAAACACGAAATAAATAGGGCAGATCTTCGTAATGCGACTAACTCTCATCACGTCTGCTACCACACTGTATTTCTTATTTGTACCTACATACCAAATTTCCGACCACCAGCTTTATACTTGAAGAAAGTACCAAATAGTACCAATTTTGGTGTCAAATTGTGCGATTGGTGAATAGATCATTTAGCCACCCATCATATATTTCTTAGTTGTACCTACATGGCAAATTTAGACCTCTAGTTCCATCTGAACAGAAAGTACTAAGTGGTACCAAAATGTAGGAATTTTTTTATGGAACATTTAGTCAGACCTTGCTTGAACCGTTAAGTGGAGCGGACGTTTTGTTAGTTCACTCCGCAAGAATTTTCCTGTAACTCGTAATAGGTCATTATTTTTGGAAGAAAAACTTAAGTCACTCAAGGATTGTTGCGATAGATGTATCCATTAGGCGGCTGATGATCTGCGCCTGTTTCCAGTGGAACGGCAGTTCTAGAGCCCGAGAGTAGGCTTAGAATGGACTAAAAATACCCAACAGTTGCGGTGGTGGTATCAGGCCGTAGCATGTTGTCTGGTACTGAAACCTCGACTGGCGGAGCGGCTGCCATAGGCTAGCCGACAAACGACTGGTCAGCAGGGGCTTTTAACGAAGACACCTGCTTCGAGAGGCCGAACCTATTCATTCTTCGCATGCCTATAATTTGCCTCGGCTATCGGCCTTCTCCGGCAAACCAATACGCTCTTTAAGAGGTTGGAATAATAGAAGACGCATCGCTCTCAGGTTTATTGAGAGGCTTGGTGCGAATGATCCTATAATTCTCATTAATAGGGAGAGAGGCTCCCCAAATTGGGCTCCGGAATTCGCTGCACAGGCTACCCCAAAGACTACACATCTAGATTCGAAAACAGCACCGCAGTAAGCCAAAAGGCAGCGGTCACCTGGAGGACATGCCATGCCTAAAAGAACAAGGGCGAACAATAGTAAGATGGGTCCAAGAACCTTTGTTAATGTCGCTAGGTACAGATTGGTGATGGCAGTAGTCGACAAGGGAGAAGAACAGTGCCGCATCCCTGGGAATAATTGGAGTGGAATTGATGGACTGTCATCAGTATACTCCGAAGTCCTTGCGGAATTTCCTGGGCCTCCTCTAGTTTGTGCGTTGTGCGCATAAAAAGGTTGGTGAGATCTGGCCAGGTGCGGCACTTGGTATCCAATGGTGCATGCTTGGATACAAAGGATTCCCTCAGATCCTGAATCGATACTTGACAGATTAAGGGAATAAAATCCCAATCTTTAAACCACCGACTGGAAGATTGGTAGATTGGATGAGGCTGATGGTGATCGGAGACATGCAGTATTCGTACTAAACTCCGGCTGTCTCGCAGACCTCAACAAGTCTGAAAGGGTTGTATCCTACGGATTCAACAAGTTGAAACTGAAGGTCTACAGAAGCGGTGGGATTGGAGAATCAGGGGACGACTCAGCAGTTGTTGCTGAACACTTGCCTGAGGAACTATCGACCACATCACTAGTTTGGCGGATTGCAGGAGACTGAAAGCCCTCCTGGCACAATCGAGACAGGAGGGGATGGCATTGAAACGGGACCCGACAAGCCCTGTGTGGGTGTGTCATCCGGTTGGACTACGCTCAAGGTGGGCGCCAGCGGGGAAGGACGGGACTTAGAAAGTACTTCGACAGCAGCAGCTAGTGAAGTATCTACGGAGGAATCGTCCACAAAGAAGGAACCATGGGTGTGTGGAGGAATGGTTCGTGGACTAAGAATTCCGGAATTTAAACTATTCAAGGGTACGGGGAATGGGAGATTATTTCCTGTATTATTTCAAAGAATAGTCTAAATGTTTTCTTCTTCCGTCGCTAAGCCCTGAAGATTTGGTAGTAGCCAACCTTAAATGAAACAAGAGATGCTGCCTTCAAACCCTAGGTCGCTGGTTGAAGCCGTTTCTATAGGGAAGAAGAGCCTTATTGTAGGAAGTGATGCTTATGGATATCAACGAAAGGGGTAAGCTGCTTATCGAATATATTATAAGTTGCAATCTGGCGATTTGTAGTAAAGGGGATAAACCGACCTTTATTACCAGGAACAGGCAGGAGGTACTTGATACTACCTTTGTATCGGAAGATACAAGTGCAAACATATGCGACTGGGATGTGTGGATGACCACAGCTTCGCTGATCATCGTTATATTAGTTTCAGTCTTGGAGAAAATACTGTAGAAGTAGTTCCTCGGCTTAACAGAAGAAAGGCGGATTGGGATAAATTTCGGCACACATTCTGCACGTCTATCCCTTCTAGACCAGAAAAGGAAGTGGAAATAACGGAGGATATAGACATAATGGTCAAGCGGATCACGATGGCCCTGAATGACTCGCTTGTGTCAGCATGCGCTTGTGCAAACCAAGTGGCAAACAGCGACCGCCATTGTGGACCGCAGAGCTAGTTGGTCTAAGGAAGGACTGCAGAAAACTCTTCAACAGAGCAAAAGCCACAAGAGCACCACACGATTGGGACATCTATAAGGCTGAGCACAGAAAATATAAGGGCGAGCTGAGAAAGACTCAGAACAAATCCTGGGTAGAATTCTGCAGCTCCGTGGAAGATAAATCTGAGGCCTCTAGACTAAGGAAGATTCTGTCCTCGAGACCTATTACGGTGGGGTATATTCAGAAGTCAGAGAATGTATGGACAATGTCTAGTGAGGAAACACACTCCTTGATATACATTTCTCGGGAAGTTCTCCAACGGACAATGTGGCACCAGAAGGTGTTATCACTGGTTTGCATTCGTCGGAGATTATTAGGGAAATTGTGTCTGAGCCGAAAAGCCTTTGGGCGATAAGAAGTTTCGATTCCTTTAAGTCATTAGACCCTGATGATGTATTACTGGTTGAATTACAAGCTGTTTCTGATAGACTGGTTCCCTGGCTTAAGGAGATATACTCTGCTTGTATCAGAATGTCATATATACCTGTGGGATGGAGGGACACAAAGGTCATTTTCATTCCGAAAGCAGGAAAACCCTACCATACGAAGGTGAAAGATTTTCGTCCTATTAGTCTGTCGTCCTTTATGCCGAAGACTCTTGAGAGGTTGGTAGAAACATATCATAGGGCAAAACCCTGGGAGATCGCCTGTCGGGGCAGCAGCATGCATATAGTAAAGGCAAATCCACTGAAACAGCCCTTCACGACCTAGTCAGCTACATACAGGGTTCTTTCGCTGTAAAGGAATATACAATGGTAGCATTTGACATTGAAGGTGCTTTCTATAATATAAAACTGACGTCAATCATGAAGGATTCCCAGCACTCTAAGGATATGAAGCAAAGTGGTTTAGGTATAAATCCGTGCAAGACAGATGTAGTCTTTTTTGCAGGAGATACAAGTCCTACAGTGGAACCTGTCTCCTTGGGTAGAGAGAATGTTCCATTTACAGAAAGCGCAAAACACCTGGGTGTTTTTCTGGACAGGAAATTACACTTAAAATTCAACATTTTGGAAAGGGCAAGAAGGGCCACTCTTGCCCAATACACCTGCAAGAGTGCCATTGGCAAAAGTTGAGGGTTTAGACCGCGTGTTATGCATTGGGTATACACTTCAGTTGTCAGACCTATAATGCTATACAGTGTTATGATCTGGTGGATGGCGCTTCAAAAATCCACCTACTGCTCAATACTTAACCGGATCGAAAGGATGGCTTTTTTGTGCATCACAGCCGCACTGAGGACGACACCATCTGATGCACTGAATTTAATGCTACATCTATGCCTCTGGACATTGTGGCTACCCAAATTGTAGCGAAAATGTTTGGTCATGTGGCGGCAACGGGCACTGTGTTATTCTTGATACAATATCAGATGTTCCAGTCAGTGTGGATTACACCCTACCTGTGCCGCTTTTTGATAAAAAGTACTGTACCACTATTCCTGATAGAACCGATTGGAACTACGATATCCCGGGTAACAGAAGTTACATAGACTTTAAAACGACCAGGTGGGCTTTGGGGTGTATTCTAAAGATCTAGAACTGGTCATATCGAAAAGGAAGAGTATCAATTAAGGAAGTGGTGACACGGCTAAGCTATAATGTCATAACGACGATTGGCATAAATATCTTCTCAGACAACCAGGCGGCCAGGTTTAAGTGGCAGATTGCCGCTTAAACCTAACGTAACCTAACCTAGTCTCTTCTTCTTCGATGTTCTCGCAGCTTCTGCAAAAGTCGTTGCTGGCAACCTTCAGTCTATCAGCATGTTTTCAGATTAGACTGTGACCTGTAATGACTGACACAATGACTGAGACGTCTGTTCTAGTCAATAACAGCAAAGCAATATACCTCTTCAAGTCTAGATCTTTCTTTTTCTGTTCCTGTGGTATCACAATGGACGAAAACGTCTAAGTGAGTCTGATGGCAGACTCTCACTTAAACCTTACCTAACCTAACCTAAATGTGGGATACACACAGGCAAGAATTGGTATGGCTTTGTCCTATTTTGAAATCCTGTCCAAGATATCGAATTCATGGTGCTTTTATTTGTCTCATTTCTGGAGGATTCTCAGATAAGAGTCTGGGCTTTGGCCAATCCTCGAGGTGACAAAGAAGCCACGTTAATCTGTGCCAACACAACGGACTATTTATGAGATTCGTAGAGCTACACCCACGGCATCCTATATTTGCTGGATTGTCTGGGAATCGTACATGACGCTATATGCAGTTTCTTCAACCTAGTACAATGGACGAGCCACACCAGAGTAACATATCGTAATTCTGAATCGAGAAGGATATGAGCTGTTTCACCAATCTTGAGGGGAAAACGGCTTCACACAGTTCTAATATTGGCGACTGACTGGGTCAAAGGGATCGTCATTTATCTTAGAGACAGAATATTTGATTTGTATTTTCAAATAGACCGCAGCACACTATGCCTTTGCTGAGGCGTCACAGAAACCGTGTATTTGGGTTCGATGTAAAGAAGCAGGGTATTCTGATATCAGATAGTTGGGAAGCACGTTTTTACCAATCACAGCTTTTTCGAAAGGAATTTTGGAGAAAACTAAACCAGAATTTACTAAACTCGGAACAGATCCCTTGAATCGGAACAGATCCCAGTTATAGTCAATATCAAAACTTACACAATTTTTCTGAAAAAATGTTAAACAGTATTAAACTCTTCGACGATAATTTTGGTAGGAACCTAGCAAAAACGGTCACACTGATTGTAATAAGTGATCGTCACTAATTCTTTTCTGCCTAAAGACTGTTCAATACGTAAGTACTGGATAAGGGAAGTATATCGTGAAATGCCCAAACCTATTTCCTTGGGACTTTGTTACTTAAAACGTAGTTTTACTATCCATCGGCCTTCTGTGTTTTGAGTGGTTTGTACGCTGGTGGAATCATTGGACCGTATTTTTTCAAAGATGCTGTTGGACGCAACGTTACGGTGAATGAACACATTTCGAACCGAACACTGATTTTGGTAATAAAATTCAATGATTTGCAAGCGTTGCTCGTTAGTAAGTCTATTCATGATGAAATGTCAAAGCATACTGAGCATCTTTCTCTTTGACACCATGTCTGAAATCCCACGTGATCTGTCAAATACTAATGCATGAAAATCCTAACCTCAAAAAAATCACCCTTTATTTTGTGTCCATTATATGAAATTGTAATTGAGTTTTGTCATACTTATTTTTTCACTTCAGACTTCTCATTTAAAACATTCAAATATAATTTTCCTGTTAAATATTATTTACAAACTGCTCTACTCTATTATTAATCCAAAACTAGAATAACAGATTTCTAATATACGTGAAACTACTATATAGCTTATCGTTTAACATCCCGAGTTTTGCAAATATGATCTCTCTCAAGCTTCCATAAATTGTGTATGATAATATGCCCGGATATTTAATTGATTTAATACGCTTTGCAAGTTCAGCAAGAGGAAATAAGTTAATACAAATCCGACATGTTAAACAATTTTCTAATAATGCGACAAGATTTTGGTACAACTAGTCGTCAGACTAATTAACGAGGAAGAGTCAGATTAACCAGAGGGATGCACAGTTCGTCCCCAGCCTTTAAGTAAAGGTGGTGTTTCTGACTCGAATTCAGACCGCGACGGTGTCAAAGAAACAGTCATCGCATCCGAATCGAGAGATAAGGGCATCGGGATGACGGCAGAAGTGAGAGATGGCTTTGCTAAGCTCACAAGCAGACAGAGGAGTATGTACCGGCTGCGCAATCGGGCAAAGTGCAGGATGCTGGTAGGGATAGAACTGACATTCCAAGCACTTCTACGGAAGCTGGAAAAAGAATTAGATCTCCCGAAGAGCATAACGCTACTAAAATACTGAAGAAGAAAGAGCTCCCCGCTTTCAAGTACTCTGGAAAAACCAAGGATGGCTGGCCGCAATGGGGATTCCAGACAGTGTCCTGCGGAGGTAGACAAACTCGGAACAGGAACGAAGGAAGAAGGAAGCACGGCCCCTGAGTCTTCATGGAGGACTGTGATTTCCAAACGGAGGCCACAGCCATCACGGAAGGGGAAGATGGTCGCTGAGAATGGTAAGGGCCGCCCTCTTACGCCAGAGTGGCAAGGAAGCACAACAGAGATGAGCTGACTTATGCAGTCATCAATATCGGCTGTGCATCCGGTAGGATTCCACCAGATCATCGGTCCCAAGTGGAAGATCTGGTTAACGATAGAGTTTTCGAACATATGTGGAACTTTGTAGAGGGTCCACTCATACAAATAATGAGCTGCGAGTATAGAGGGGACATCTTTATGCTGCGTTTTGCGTCGGCGGAATGTATTGAAACCGTCAAACAGCTCATAAGAGGTATTCACGCTCCCTGGGAGGGCGCAAAGCTCGACCTGGTGAGAAAGATGGATATCCCTCAGCTCACAAAGGCGACGGTTTTCATCAAGGGATGGGACAGTAAATTTGCGACGAAACGTATGTTGGGAGTCATGGCAGGCAAAGCCAAGGTTTGGTCGCAGAGAAGTGGGAGGTCTTTCACAGGGAGGAGAAGAAGGAAGGAACTCTCCTTGTGGTTGGCATTGACCAAGTCTCCGTGACAAGTTTGACTAATACTAAAGGCACGGCGCACTACGGGAGCAGATTGGGAAGACTAGGATAGGCAGAAAGTCTCATTTTGAGACATCAGGCCGTACAGTGGCAGGTGACTCAACACCGCCCAACGAACAAGGGCCGACAACGAGACAATCACGGCATCTCTCAATATTGGAAAGACTAGGGTAAGCAAAGATCCTAATATTAAAATATCAGGCAGTGCAGTGGCGGGAAACCCAACTCAGCCTAACAAACAGGAACCCGACGATGGACCTATCCCCGACATCAATATTCGGAATACTAGGATAGGTAAAAATCCTTATATTGAAACATTATGGCATTAGCGCAGCGACAGGAGTCTAAATGCAACCCAACGAACAGGGAGCCGATGATGGTACTATCACCTACTCCCAAGAATCCCATTTTCTTAAGATTTGGAAGACTAAGATATGTAAAGATCCTAGTATTGAAACGTCAGGCAATACAGGGAATGGAAACAAATTACAACCTAACGAACAGGGGCCCGACGATGGAACCATTACCAACTTTATAAAGAGTAGGAAGACTAGACTAGGCAAAGAACCTACAACGATAACATCATGCAGTGCAGTGACAGGAAAGTCAATGCAGTTTAAAGAACAGGGAGCAGACGATGAGATTATCACCTACTCCCAAGATACCCATTTACTGGAGGACCAATGATTGAGGTAATCCAGATAAACCTTCACCGGTGCGAGACTGCTACACACTGATGGAGAAAATCAGCAAGGGCAACAAGATTCATATTGCCTTAATTTAGGAGTCATGAACGACCTGGAACAAAGTTTCTGGACCGAAACATATCAACTATCAATTATTCTATGCAAACACTGGTACTCGGCCGAGGGCCTCCATTATTTGTTATAAAATTTGAATTGTATGTTTTCCCCAGAGTTGTCAACGTCGGATGCAACAGTGGTGAGACAGGGAGACGGTGCAGCATACCTGCTGTCACTTTATCTGCCTTTCGACTCTCCGGATTAGAGAGAAGGTATTAGATGTGACAATATGTTTGGAAAATCTAATTGATGAGGTCCAGGATTGTAGGGTCCCCATGGAACACTCATTCTCATGAAATACCGACCATCGCTACATTAGGTTTAGAATAGCACGGCCAGCGCCGAATCCGATAAGCTTCCGGAATAAGTTGAAAACCAACCGAACAAAATTCGGAAGACTACTCAGAAGAAGACTTGGGCAAGATAATTTAGATTGTCGAAGCATAGAAGACATTGAGGAAAATGTCGAAGATAGTTGTCCTCTTCGGGAAAGGAAATCAGCCCAAGAAATACCCTGGATGACCGGGGAGATTCGCAATATTGGGAAAAAGGTTCGCAGACTTTATAAAAGAGCAAATCGTAAAAAAGCGGAAGTTTATTGGGATGTACAACTTAACCATAACGATTAGTTAACTTGTATTACACACGGCTCAAGAAGTACAATAAGATTATCAGAGCGACAAAACGTGCCCCCGGGAAGCTTTTCTGCGAACTGATCGATAGCGTTAATGACGCCGCCAAGAGCAGAGAAAACTGAGGATATGTTGAGGCTTTTGATGAAAACCCATTTTCCACAGGACACGGAGAAACCGGAATCTTGGAATAATGACGTTGATCGAAGGTCTATAATAACGGAATTTATGGTAAAGGAATCCTTGAGGAGCTTCAAACCATTTTAGTCGCCCTGAACTGATGGAATATTTCCGGCGTTACTACAGAAAGACGCAGTCTATCTGGCGCCTCATCTGGACAATATTTTCACAGCGTGCCTAGGACTTACATATACTCCGAAAACCTGGAGGAGGCAAGGGTGGTGTTTATACCGAAGCCCGGCAAGGCTAGTTATGCGACACCAAAGGCCTACAGACCCATAAGCCTTACGTCCTTTTTACTCAAAACCATGGAACGTATTGTGGACACCATGAAAAAGAGTAGGACATCCAGCGAACTGCTCAAATACAAACAGCATGCCTACGTCAAAAGAATGTCGGTGGAAGCTGCCCTGCACGAGGTTGTGCGTAAAATAGAAAAATCCTTCGATGCCAAAACGTACACCCTGGAGGTATGCATTGACACCAGTACCAGGTGGACCCGGTCCTTATAGACTGTGTAAACCATATGCTATGGAATAGGTGGATAAATTGTGTATCTCATGGCATAAATATTAGAGAGAAAGTGGCACAACGCACGACACAGAGGGGGAATTTTATCACCACTCCTATGGGTGACCACCTCCTCAGTCAGCATCCGTAATAGGATGCTGGCTAGGGAGGGATTTGAACCCGTCTGCTACGCAGACGATGTCATAATACTTCTTAGGAGTAAGGATTCGAACGAGCTATGCAGAAGGGCCGAAAGGGTCTTGTATATGGCTTATGACTGAGCTAGACCCAGAGGTCTCAATGTTAACCCAGCGAAGACTAAAATATGCCTGTTCACGAGGAAGACGAAGGTGGGCCAATTTAACGCACCACGTTTCCTCAATAAGACGATTTCGATATCTGACAAGGTCAAATACTTAGGTGTGATCTTGGACAGGAAACTGAATTATAAGTGTCGCATTGAGGAGCGTACTGAGAAGGCTAACAGATGTTGGGCACTATGTCGACGGGCCGTAGGCTCGCAATGGGGCCCGAATCCGAATATAGTCCACTGGCTCTACAGGAGCGTGATTAGACCAATACTTACTTACCCCTCAGTATCCAGGTCGTGAGAAGACGCGACTATTACTTAAAGGAAGTAAGAAGGAGGTCAGTACAGCTATTGGTTGATTTAACGCTAGACAGGAAAGAAAAACTTTACATTTTCTTAATATTATGTAAACTAAGTTGAGAAGTATTTTCAGTTGGTTATTAACCACCACCGTAGCTCAGAGGTTAGCCTGTCCGCCTTTGACGCTGAAGTTTGGGTTAAAATCCCGGCAAGAACACCAGTGGTGGTTATCCTCTCTTAATGCTGACACCATTGTGAGGTACTTCGCCATGTAAAAACTGCTGCCTAAAGAGTTGTCGTACTGCGCCACGCAGTTCGGATTCGGCTATAAAAGGATACCCCTTATTGAGCCTAAAGTTGAATCGGACAACACTCATTGATATGTGAGTAGTTTACCCTTGTTTCTTAATGGAATATTCATGGGCAAATTTGCATTTTTTGTATCAATCAAAATTCGCATGTTTTCATTCAAGGCATCGCATGCTATTGCATGTTGCATATATTTTTTAACAATAAATGACGCTTGGCCTCTTGCCTTTAAACGAAGCTGTTACAACTTCTGAACGGCTGATAATTTGGGATATTCTCCATACACAGCAGATAACATATTCCTGAATGAGCACCATTCCTCATAATCCTCTGTGCAAGGAGGAACTTTTATGCAGAGAACAGAGCATTCCATAACTTCATTTTCAAAACGACGACCTGAAGATGAGGACTAAGAGGAGTTCATAAGGTCTTTATGATTATTAAAAATTCTGGCCTTACAAGATTGAAAGTCACTAGCGAACTTCTATCTAGCTGATTGTAGTCCCCATCAGAATTTGAGTCCTTGATATGTGTTGCGTTTCCTGATGCTTGTTTCCATATGGCCCATTTCAATAACATTGTGTCGGTGGTGTCATAAATTTGGGCAGTTGTATATACCCCACGATTAAACCATTTGAGATTTATTTTGTGGATGCTATGCAATGAGTTATCCTTCAGAATCTGAAAATATATCTGTTTGGCACTCTCTATAAAAGCTGGATTTTCTGTACCCGAGGCCAGCATGCAGGGCCATACCATAGCACTACCACCGCCATGCTTTACATTTGAAATTTAATTAATAAAATGTTCTTTTTTGAGCTCCGTAATTGATCTTCGCTATACGTAGGTCAAGCCATCCGATCCAAATATGTTGAATTTTGACTCAATTAGTGATACTTTTTTTCGAGTCTTGGCCATGAAAATCACACGACATACTTTACTAACGCCTTCTTGAACTTCGTTGCACAGTTTTGGGGCTGAAAGTCTCTCGTCAGCAACTATAATAATATTATTTAACACTTTCTTTCTTTATATTCCACCCGATCCAGGATTGATACCATGGTTTTTTGGACTGTGGAGGCATTTATATTTACCATTGTAGCGATTTTTCAATGTAAATGACCGTTTATAAAATAGTTTATCACCAACTCCTCTTCGAAGTGTTCAACCGTAGTGCGACGACCCATTTTTAATTTCACTGCGTACGAAAGTTTATATTTATATGAAGTATTAAGGTGGGTATTAAGTTCCTCTTTCACAGTGGAATGCCCAGGTTTTTCAAGAATTTTTTTTTTTTGAAAAACTACAAAAGTCTCACTGATAACATAATACTTTTATTAAAATTTGATCATAAAGAATTAGGGAATGCCATGAAAAAAGAAATCACCTCATTTTATTGTTTCAAAAGCTATTAGTAATCGTGAATAAATATAAATTTTCACTGTGAAACACGATCTTAGCACCCATCCTAATTTGTTAATTTTTTTTTACCATTTGAAACCCTCTGCCGAACTCGATCAATATCGGGTCGTAATTAGACAAAGCGTCCATATATTGATTTTATCCAATTTCAACTTATAGGATAGGCGTAAGGACTTTTGTCGTTTCTTACTTTTAATTGTGGATTTTTTAAAGTAAGATTTGAGTTAATTATTTTTATAAATTTTGTAGGAAAACACAATCCTGACTGCATTGTTACATAGGATCAATTGTTTCTATTTTTAGACAATATACCATAGGATGGGGCATACTAATTTCCTCATTCTGTTTGTATCTCATCGAGATATTGACTTCATATCACAACATACCGTCTGCCTGTCGAAAGCATGCTCACTTTCGATGCAGTAAACGTAGGCGCTTGAAATTTTGCAAAAATACTTCTTACTAGAGTTGGTCAGCTGGAAGTGTAAATGGGCCAAATCAGTCCATGTTTTGAAACAGCGGCCATATAAACCGATGTAGCTGTCACATTAACCGATCTTCCATTTGCTAAAAATATGATTTCAACAGTTTCTTCTATCGTCATCAAATCTACTTTGTGCGTTATCTTGTCTAAATCTACCTTGATTAACAATGTTTTTTTTTAGGAATAGTACTGAAATTTGGTCACCGGTATTCACCAAACTTATTACAGCTTAAAAGTAGGTTTATTTGAACTTCTATAAAGGAAATCTGTCTAATGAACCTACTTTAACGCTGCACTAAGATTTGTGAATATGGACAAATATTTATAAATGTACCGAAGTCTCTAATTCTTCTCAGATTTGGTGAGACTACTTTGCAAGCGATTTGACTTCCTTATCCTCTAGGGGCGCAATAATTAATTGATTCCATTGTGAATCGAGCATAAGATTTGATCCAATTAAAAAAATTTACTTTTTTAAATACAAGTTAAACCTATCAATTTCAAAAGATGCTTCTAAACCCATCGAATCTAGTTTGGGCTTTACTTTACTTAACTTCAATGTACCGAAATTCCGCATTATATCTATAAAAATATTAGCACTTTATCATGGTAGAATCAAGAGTCAAAAGAAACTACCTTGAAAGGCAAATGCCGTAAATTTATTTGTCAAAGTGGTTTTAAAAATTAACTTATTTTTACAACTTATCTATTTGTATTTTAATCATTATAACACTGTTTTGTTGCTTATTTGGGGAATATCGGATAAAATAAAGCATTTGTTTAAGATGTTACAACAAGATCACAGCTATGTTAACAAGCATTTGACAATTAGATTTACTGTTAAATCAAAACAAAAATAAAAGCAATTGTACTCAGCTGTTCGCATGACCTCACCTTATAAGTGCATCCTAGCAATATACATATATACACTCAACCAAATTTGCCAAAACAACAGTTTTTGACTGCTGAAAAAGCAGAAGGCAGCTGTATTAGCAAACATTTTGGTTAGCAAAATCAGCAAACAAAATCTGCTGTTTTTAGTGCACAAGTCTACTCAGAATTTTTTTTATGTTTACCTGGTACTTGATTTGAATACTTTAAGCATTTTTAGAGTTTTTTTAGATATCGTGTAGGAAAAGATGATTTCTTGTCCACATGACATCGACTACATACATCTCGAAATGTGGCTGAGCTCTCGCATTTTTTGTTATTACTCTACTAATGTGTATATGACTGGCATGGCTTTTTGTATCTAAATTTAAAGAAAAACGATAATTGGAAGTATACATTCAGTGGGGATTAAAAACATCCACTGAAAAACACATTTACGTTTGTAGTTTTATATTTATGCCCGCAGCGGCAACAGTTATTTTCAGCAGACAACAGATTTTTCAACAGTCAGCTTGCTGCTCCGATATTGCGGAGCTATTACTCTAATAACAAAACTATTGCTAAAAACGCAGCAAAATTAACTCCATAGGAATATTCAGCAGACAGTGAACTTTTTTGTAAGAGTGTCCATATTGATATACACATTACACCCATATTCACAAAACTTAATGTAGCTTTATGGTAGGTTTATTTAACAGTTCTATAAATGAATTCTGTCAAATAAGCCTACTGTAACGCAACTTTAAGTTTTGGGAATATGGACATTAGTGTTGAAATTGTTTCGAAAATGTGAATTATTTTTTAATTTTTTTTGTATATAGTTTGACAGTTGTCCGCTGTCAAAACAAATTGCCAAACTACATCGACTCTATTTTGGTTTTTATCTTGCTTAAATATACTTTGATCATCTTCAATGTACCGAAAGTCCACGTAATATATATATATATGTACATATATATATAAATACATTTCGTTTCTTTCAGGACTGTCTGTATATATATATATATATTGCTAGTCTGATGGTGCAAGGTCAGGGCTATATATATATATATATAAATATATATATATATATATATATTTATTTATATATATATATATATTTATTTATATATATATATATATATATTTGGCTGAAATTTTAGACAATGACTTCTACTATGGTCTCCAATATCCAATATTTGTTTATCCTTTGTTTGCCTAAAAAAAGACACCGTGGAAAGAGCTCGACAAATGCGATCAATGGTAGAGGGTATAAAAGATTCAACCCGCCCGAACTTAGCACGCTTTCAATTGTTTTATAATAACAATAAAATTCAAAATTTTTAACCTAACTGCCTTTCATTTGTTTGGGGGAATTTTTCGCAAAAACTCCCTGTAAATATTTATTCAGAATAGGGGAATAGGGAATAAACTCCCAGGGAATTGTTATTCAGAATAGGGCTGTAAAAGAATTTGCTGAAATCGGACCTATAAAGAAATTTATATTATTGTTAAACAATTTAGCAATTTGGATTTATCATAAGCACAAAAATCCAATTCAATTGGCTATTAACTCCATAAGCCAATGATTTTAAGGACAAAATTAAAGAGCGCAAACAGACAAACCAAAAGAACCGGCCCGTCGCTGTGCTGTAGGTCAATGCGGCCTAAACACAAAAAAGCGCTTGCAGTGACATTCAAAGAATGTTCAAGTTCACAACAAATGCACTGGCAATGTTGATGTGTTTGTAGTTCTTAGCAACAAACACAACAACAATTTCGTACTTTCTTTACGGATTCAACTATAGAGCTCTTAAACTTAACAAGTAGATCCAACTAGAAAATATATATTGGCTAAGTGATTTTTTCGCGATTCGTACATTTTGGTACCAACAAGAACTAAATTGTCCGAAATAGTTTATTTATTTTAACCGCGAACGGAGATGGTTAAAATTAAATAATTTGGTAAAAATTATAGTAGTCTTGACAAAAAATGCGACAAGTTGTACCAAATACGAAGTGCTGAAATCGTACCAAGAGTAGAAGAAAACGTAGTTAAGTGCTGTAATTGGAACTATTTGGAACTTTCTTTATAAATTGAGCTACAGCTCTGAAATTTGGAATACAGGTACATCTTGGCAGTACGTACCGGTCGACTAAAAGATTTTGGTGATATTCGTACATTTTGGTACTACAACGTGCAAAATGGTGCTTTCTTCACAGGTTGAGCTACAGCTATGAAATTCGGAGTACAGGTACATCTTGGTTAGAAGGTTTCTTGATATTCGTTAATTTTGATACTAAAACGCACAAAATGGTACTTTCTTTATAGACTGAGCTGCAGCTCGGAAAATTAGAAAACAGGTACATCTTGGCGGCATGTACCGGGCGACTAAAAGTTTTTTTTGGATACTCGTACATTTTGATACTAAATCGTACAAAATGGTTCTTTGTTTACAGACTGAGATACGGCTCTGAAATTTGGGATACAGGTACATCTTGACAGTACGTATCGGATGACTAGAAGCTTTTCTTGAAATTTGCACATTTAGGTACTAAAACGTTCAACATGGTACCTTCTTCACGTATTGAACTAAAGTTCTGAAATTTGGAATACAGTTACACCTAGCCACTATTTATCGGGCGTCCAGAAGATTTTTTTTTAATTCGTTCATTTTCGCTCTAAAACGTACAAAATGTTACTTTCTTTACGGATTAGGCTAAAGGTCTTAAAATTGCGATACAACTAGACCTTTATATTGGGTGTATCGTCGGGGGCAGCGAAGCGGACCGGCTCCTAGCGCGGGACAAACACACAGCAGGTGTTTCTATAGTCTTCTTCTTCAATGTTCTCACAGCTTCTGTAAAAGTCTTTGCTGGCAACCTTCTGTCTGTCAGCATGTTTTCCAGTTAGACAGTGACCTGTTATGACGGCCACAATAACTGAGATGTTTGTTCTAGTCATTGACTAGCCATATTGTTTTGGAATGTTCACAGCCCACTCTTTGTGAACATCTATCATTCGTTGTCCTTTGGACCTGGTCCTGATATGTCGCTAGAGGCATACCCACAGATTCCAGTATCCCTCGAATATGTAGGGTAGTCCCAAGTCTCGCAAGCTCATCCGCTTTCCAATTCCCTGGAATATCCCTGTGACCCGGCACCTAGAACAGGTGAATTTTGAACTGTGCAGTCATCTCATTGAGAGATCTGCGACAGTCGAGGGCGGTTTTCGTGTTCAGAAATACGTTCTCCAGGGATTTCTCCAGGGCTGCCTGAGAAGATATTTATGCCAATCATCATAATGGCATTATATCTTAGCCATTCCACCACTTCCTTAATTGCAAGGATCTCTGTTTGATACACACTGCAGTGGTCGGGTAAACTTTTCGATATGACCAGTTTTAGATCTTTAGAGTACACCCAAAACCCATCTGGTCGTTTAGTTTAGAACCATCCGTATAGAAGTCTATGTAACTTTTGTTACCAGGGATATAATAGTTCCAATCAATTCTATCAGGAATAGTTGTACAGTACTTTTTATCTAGAAGCGGCTCAGGTTGGGTGTAATCCACACTGCCTGGAACATCGGATATTGTATCAAGGATAACACAGTATCTGTAGCCGCCACATGACCAATGAGAAACCTCCCTTTACCTCACGGCAGTGGTCGTTGCAATTTGGGTAGCCACAATGTCCAGAGGCATAAGATGTAGCATTAAATTCAGTACACCAGATGGTGTCGTCCTTAGTGCGACTGTGATGTAAAACAAGCCATCCTTTGGATCCGGTTAAATATTGAGCATTAGGTGGGCTTTTGAAGCGCCGTCCACCAGACCACAGCACCATATAGAATTATAGATCTGAAAACTGCAGTATTTACCCAATGCATGACACTTGGTCTAAACCCCCCATCTTGTGCCAATGGCTCTCTTGCAGGTGTATAGGCCAAGAGTTGCCTTTCTTGCCCTATCCAAAATGTTGAATTTGTTAATTGAGCTAGAGCTTTGAATTTTGGTACTTATGTACACTATGACAACCTTAATTGGGAGTCCAAATGAGTTTTTGGGCTTTTGGACATTAAGTTACTAAAAAGTACCAAAAAAAGTACGAAATATGTGAACTTTCACAGGGTAAACGGCTTATACGATTGTTGTTGCAAAATAAAGGGGGGTAGAAAAAGGGATAGAAAAATATGAAAAATAGTACCGGAAACGGGAAAAACGAACGTTTAGTACCATTTCGTACTTTCATTGCGGATTGAACAAGAGCTCTGAAATTTAACATGTACGTTCAACTATTAAATATATGATGGCTGATAAGTGATTTCTTCTTTACGGAATGAGCTTTGATATTTGGAGTATAGCTTCATCTTGGCAGTATGTACCGGGCTACAAAAAGATAAGCAACAACTTTGAAATTTGGAGTACAGCTTCATGTTGGCAGTATGTACCGGGCGACTAGAAGATTTTTTTATATTCGTTCATTTTGGTAATAAAACGTACCAAATGGTACTTTGTTTACAGACTGAGCCACTGCTCTAAGGATTGTACCGGGCGATTAGAATATTGTTTAATTATTCGTATATTTTGGCACTAAAACGTACAAAATAGTACTTTCTTTCCAGACTGACGTACAGTTCTGATATTGGTGATGCAGCTTCATCTTGGCAGATTGGGCTGAAGATCTCAAAATCGCGATACAGTCCCACATCGGCAGTCTTACAGACTGGCCTTAAGGTTTGAAATTTGTTCTACAGGTACTTCTAGACATTTATTGGGTGACTAGAATATTTGTTTTTAATACTAACGTTTTGGTAGTGAAATAAACGTACAAAATGTTTCTTTCTATATGTATGGAGCTATGCTCTCAAAATTAGAAAACATCCCGGCAGTATTATCGGACGATTAGAGATTTTTTTGAAATATGTACATTTAGGAACTAAAATGTATAAAACTGTACTTTCTTTACACACTGGCCTAGAGGTTTGCAATTTAGGCTACAGGTACACCGAATAAGATACTAAAAGAGGTTTGAAATTTAGACTACAGGTACACCGAATAAGATTCTAAAACGTGCAAAATGGTGATACAGTTACATCTAGGCACTATGTACCGGGCGTCTAAACGAATTTGTTGATATTCGTTTATTTTGGTACGTAAACGCACAAAATGGTTTCTTTACAGACTAAGCTACAGTTCTGAAATTTGGGATACAGTTACATCTTGGCAATATGTACGGGATGACTAAAATGTTTTTTGAAATTTGTACATTTAGGTACTAAAACGTACAAATTGGTTCTTGGATTGAGCAAAATAAAGAACCGACTAGAGTTTTTTTTTAATTCGTAATTTTTGGCGCTAAAACTTTTAAAATTGCAATACAGTTACACCTTAATACTGGGTGCACGATCGGGGGCAGCGAAGCGACTAGTTTTTCTATAAAATAAGTAAGCAATGCTGTCCTTTGTTTCCTTTTAAGTTTGCTCATTCTACTAGAAGGAGTCAGTTAATTATTCCTAAGATTGTGCGGCTAATGGACGATTCATTAGTAGATTATTCTCGTTTTATACGAATTTATGTTTATGATCAAATGCTTAATTTTTGAGCAATTTTTAATCTTATGTTAAAAATAATGTAAGCATAGTGTAATTATCTTTAAATGATATGAATGATCTCATTTTTTGGTACATGCTTATCGCAGTCCATCTTTTCCACTAATCTTCTTTTTCAAGTTCAAGGACAGTATCATTTCATTTTTGATCTCACCGAAGAAGGAGGTGAAAGACTGCGCTAAATATGAATGTGTGTGTTTGCCTTATGTTTTTTAATCCGTTACCTTTTCATCATAGAAAAAAGCATCATCATCATTTGTACATCCATATACAGATGTTGTAATCTTGTGTCAAATTGCTGACGCAACAGTGCGAATGAACCTAAAACTATCACCGATAGGAAGAGAGGCTCCCTAGTAGAGCTTGGACATCCGTTGCATATGTTAATCCAAAGGCTACAAGTCGAGATTCAGAAACGGCTACAGTCACCTGGAGGGCATCCCATGCCCATGCCCATGCCCATAAGAACTAAGGCGAACAATAACAATATGGGTCCAAGAACTTTTTCTTATGTCGCTAAGGACAGCTTGGTGATGGTAGTTGCCGACAAGGGAGAATGACAGGGCTGCACACCCAGGAACAATTGGAGGGGGATAGTCAATGGTTTGTCATTTGTATACACCGACGCCTTTGCGGAATTTCCTGGGTCTCCTCCTGTTTGTGACGATGTAGGTTGGTATCGAGGTCGCCTATCGGGGATCAACGCTTAATTGAAATGTATCGTTGCGCCCTGAAAATGCTT
This sequence comes from Stomoxys calcitrans, assembly GCF_963082655.1. Taxonomy (NCBI): domain Eukaryota; kingdom Metazoa; phylum Arthropoda; class Insecta; order Diptera; family Muscidae; genus Stomoxys; species Stomoxys calcitrans. The sequence goes on along the minus strand of NC_081556.1, from coordinate 65,529,437 downwards.
GGAGAGATCTGGCCAGACGTAGCACTGGATTAAGTTAAGAAGTAAGATATTCCTCCTCGACCAATGGTGCATGTTTGGATACCAAGGATAACCTCAGATCCTGAATCGATACTTGAAAGACTAATTGAATGTAATCCCAATCTTTCAACCACTGACTAGAAGGTTCGTAAATTGGATGAGGCTGATCGCTATGGGGCCGGGGGCATCTTTCTTCTCTATTCCTATGGTACCACACTGTACCGAAACGTCTTAGTGAGACTGATGACAGACTGCTACTTAAACGTAACCAATTGGTGTGTTCTAAGCTTCACTTTTCCTTACACCTCTTGAAACTACTTGTCGTTATCAGGCACACTATGACGTGCCTGAGCTCAAAATATCAAATCTTTAACTTAATTGCTAAAGAAATTACCAAATGATGCCAATAATAGCACCAATTGTAGTTTTTTCCGCTTCTGTCATAATTTTTCTATTGTGTGTTTATATTATGCTGAGTTAGCAATAATTACTAAAATGTTCTCAATTTTATCCCTTTCCTTTTGGGGGAAACGTCACTTTTAAGTACAAATATTAAGTTAGTCACTGAATTTTGGTTGTATTAGTTCATCAATATGCAAATTGTAAAGCTCTAGCTCAATCCGTAAAGAATAGTGGCAAATTGCAATCCTAAACGTACGTTTTTCCACTTTTAGTAAGCCGTAACAGCCAAAATAAAAAGAGAAAGGCACTGTGTTGTGCCAGCAATACTCATTATAGCCACGGTCAAACCGGTCCAATATTTGACTCACATACTAATTATTTAAGGAAACCTACCTGCGCAACTCCTCTTCGCGTGACAATTGCTGTGATGCTAGTGCCATAGGATGTCTTTGGTATAAATTTGAATACGATCCCATTGCAGGTAAATCTTTGTTATTTAATGGAACATGTGAAACTTGTGAAGAAAGAGCACTGACACCTTTTGTTTCCAAATTTTCGGCCCTTGCGGTGGGTTCAGATTTCACAATCTTGCTCGGAGTAATCTAAAAATAAATATGTTCATAAGAAAGTAATACAGAGGATACCTGGAAACTAACCTGTTGTTGGTGTAAAACTTTTATATTATCATTTGGGCTATTTCCTTCCTTTTCCCTATCATCTTTGAATTGAATTGGCGGTTGCAGCTGCTCGGAAGGACCCACAATGCTCCCGTGTCTACCACTTTTTCCGTCTTCCGCAACAATTGAAACTGGGACATAGTTTTGGTCGACATTAAACTGATAGCTTGGTGACATGTAGCTGCGTAAAAAAATAAAGAGTGTTCAAATAAGGTGATAAAAGTAAAGTTTTCGACATAGAAATTAGATTTTTCAGTATCACAAGGCATATTATACATACATACATACATATTTTTCATTGTACAAATAAAATTTGTTATTATTTTTATTGATTGACTGCAGCTACTTCTTTACATCTAACAAGCAATACCTGGCATAATTATGTAAGATTTTGGACTCTCCGACACCACCACCAAGGTCGGAGCTGGAACGAGCGGGCTTAGCCTTGGCAGAATTCTTGAATACTAACAACCTGATAGCACTTCATCGTCCTTATTCCACTTGTCGAGTATCAACTCCTAAACAAAACGGTATTATGATTGTCGAAGACGAACAATTTATTACGTTTTTGGTATAACGTATGGCGCGAATTCGACTATCAAATTTTCATTACGCCTGGTCTTAAAAAGAACAAATTGCCTACTTTAAATCATGCACTGGCGTTAGTAGTTAACATGAGATGTGCCGCTGGCCTCATTTCTTTGAAATTAACAAAAAAAGGACATATTTCTTTGAATTTAACAAAAATAAATGGTCAAATTCTGTATACAGAAGAAAGTTATGGATGGAGCGGAATTGGGTAAAAAAATACATTTTATGAGCTTATAAAGTTCATTCAAAAGCTCGGTCTTTATGTCAACTATATCCAACTATAATCCGATGTGGACCTTATTTAGTGATGTCGAAGGTTCCAATCAAAAGCTTGATTCTAAATTTGAACAGTACCTGTAAAAAATGTTGACTCTCTGACTGAACATCAGTGAGAGTGAATACCACGAGTATCTGCTCTCCGATATAATACACACGAATAACAAACAAGTGACACTCATAGAAATTTGTTAGTAAAAACAGCAAATATGTTTGCTGCAACAGCAGAAAGTCTGCTGAAAATGGGGCAGCAGTTATATGTTGCTAAAACAGCAAACATTTTCTGCTGTTTTCAAACTTAAAAAAGTTCAAAAATATAACACAAAAAGTTAAAAAATTTTATTTTATGCCAGCAGTCAGTGTTTGCTGATATCATCAGACTAATTTTTCTGGGTGGAGAAATAAGATAAGTCTCCATCGGAGGGTATATCCACAATTCCGCGCCTAACACGATCCACAACATCTGAATGCATGATAAAACCAATAAAGTTAATGTTAAAAGATAGAGAAAAAAGTCACTATGAAATAACCTCCAATGGAATAACTTCCAACGCAGAAAAAAAATTAAATAACCCTCAAAAGTAATTTGGGGAATATTTTTATTTCATCTTGTTTGGGGTTTTTTCCTCTATTTTGTTTGTAAACTAAAAAAAAAAAATAATTTGGGGATTTATTTTTTTTTTTGGTTTTTGGTTGGAGGTCGTATCATTTGGTCGAGCTATTGGCGAAAATTACTACTATGCAAAATTTCCCATGAACATTCCATTAAGGAACAGGGGATACTTCCTGTTCGAAAATTCATACCAGAAATTACCTAACAATTCTAGTCCGACAAAAGGCATTGAATTCATATTTTTGCGTATTACTTTCAGTTGAAAGTTAAACATGCAGCGAAGAACATGTGGTTATGGATTATTTGATATTAGAGTAGTCATTGCCGGAAGACGCAGAAACAGCAAATTGTTGTATATTCCCAGTAAAAGGCTATTGTATGCAATTCGCAAAATGTTTGCCTGCGCTGCTTCCCGCTTTTACACGCTATAGTAAATTTTCTCTTATGTACGCTTTAATTCCTGCATAGTTTTTTTAACTTTTGATACTTAAATGTTTCCAATATACAAAATATAATTCGAGTATCAGCAACTGATCATAGCTGGCACAGGCAGCAACTAAACAGCGAGGACCATCACCACTGCAGGCGCACGCATTAACTAACGCTGCAAACAAATTTAGTGCCCGGTTTGTCAAGCAGCTGGTGATACACTTTAATTCTTTTAAAAAAGTTTTCAGATTAAATTAGAAAAAGTATTAATTTTTGTGAAGTTTTCTCATATGTTATAAATGAATAGAGAGGTTGGTTCATTTTTTGGGTATTATTTCATAATTTTGTTTTTTGTTTGGGGACTATGTCACAATGAAATAGCACCCAAAACATTGGGGTTTAATTAATTTTTTATTTGGGCGTTATTTCCAAAAATTTGGGGTTTGTTTAATTGTGTTTTGGGTTTATTTCATTCAAGTTCGGGATTATGTAATTTTCGCCTTTGGGGGTTATTTCGAGCGCTTTGAAGAAAGTATTGTCACATCAAAAAAAAAAAAAAAGAGTTTATGAGATTGTGTAAAAACTCAGCGTAATTGAGCATCAAATGCAGCGAATGGATGCGAATATAAAATCACTTAGATGAGGGAGTCTCAGTGGCAGAAACAGAGTTAAGAAAATTAAAGAGCATGGAGGAAGAAGAAATAAAATTATTGAGAAAGCGGGTAAAGACAATATAATTTAGCTGTAGTGTGGGATTTGCGTAAAAATGGAATACGATATGGTAAATTTGAGCTTTTGAAATAAGCTTTTGATAGTATCTGAGTACAAAGACATATACCCTTTGCAAAGTAAAAACAAGATAAGTTTAATGGGCACGACAAATAAAGTTCAAATGCTTACGCTATATATATAAATAAATATGTTTAAGGTGTTATCGAAATTTAGAAGTAGTTGTAAAACACCTTTAAGATTGCATCATATTGGGATTCATTCGAACAACCCAAGCCAAATCAAAGAGAATTTTACTGCAAACTATTACAAAATCCTTCAGGGCACAATAAATGTAAGAAGAGAGAATGTGATAAAAACTATTACATCCAATGGTGGAGCAGTATTAATAGAAAATCCGTCCCATCAAAAACAATTTTTTTGTATTAATCCTGTTTAAATTTAAGTATTATGATCTAATACATATATATCGTTCTATCAATACCATGTGTTGGTTTTATTTATTCAGTTTTTTTTTCAGTAGGAAAAAAATATACCTTAATGCTTATCATTTTCTTTGCCCACATTATCATAGATGTCAATTTTAGATATCAGGAGCTGTTTCAAGGACGGCTTGACTTTAATTTAATTAGCTATGACAGAACTTTTGTCTAATTAGTCGAACGTAAAATAGCTTCCATTACTGCTGTCAAAATAAGTCGTGTGGATATAAAATTTACCGAAATGCCACTAACTCAATTGGAGAAGCAATAGAAATATACATCAAGTGTAATATTCCATACGATAATAATGATAAAGTCGAACCTTCTTGGCTGTGTCTATCGACCTAACAGATACGTGCAATCAGATTCATTTATAGACATCTTATCAAACATATCTATGGATACGTTTTAGATCGCCACCCAAAATCGGTGGTGAGATCAATCTATCTGATTCCCTTAACGTTATTGGATTGCAGACAGTAAATACGCCAATGCCGACCAATTTTACTTCAAGCTCGAATAGCTTATTGATCTTATTTCTAGTCCGCTATGTGACCAACTAAACGCATCATGTTTTTAAAGACATGATCTTTTCTTCATAGCTTGTGATGCTCAACCGCCATTTTCTGAACCCGAAGGGATATATTACAATTTTAGAAAAGTGAATGATTATACTCTAATGAGAAAATATGATGCAATTAAATTCAGTGTAACAACGAAGGTCACCCACAAGGAGAGCACAAACCAAAGGTGGAACAATTTCAAAATACAAGAACTGTATGATCAAATTCGGGCCTTGACAATTGAGGTTAACAAATCAATACAGAAAGCTCATACTATGTTGAGACCAAAGCCGTTTTGAGCAAACGACTCGTTTTCTCTTTATACCAGGGTTGCCTTTTATATTTCGGGATTGGGCAGTTCCTAGTCTCGCAAGCTCATCCGCTTTACAATTCCCTGGGATATCTCTGAGGCCCGGCACCCAGAACAGGTGAATTTTGAACTGTTCGGCCATCTCGTTGAGAGATCTGCGACAGTCGAGGGCGGTTTTCGTGTTCAGAAATACATTCTCCAGGGATTTAATGGCTGCCAGGTTGACTGAGAAGAAATTTGTGCCAATCGTCGTAATGACATTATATCTTAGCCATTCCACCACTTCCTTTATTGCTAGGATCTCCGCTTGATACACACTGTAGTGGTCGGGAAAACTTTTCGATATGACCAGTTACAGATCTTTAAAGAACACCTCAAAGCCTACTTGGTCGTTTAGTTTGAAACCATCCGTATAGAAGTCTATATAACATCTGTTACTAGGGATATCGAAGTTCCAATCGGTTCCATCAGGAATAGTGCTACAGTACTTCTAATCAAAAAGTGTCTCTGGTGGGGTGTAATCCACACTGCCTGGAACATCGGATATTGTAGCAAGGATAACACAGTGTCCGTAGCCACCACATGACCAATGAGAAAGCTCCCTTAAACTCACGACAGTGGTCGCTGCAATTTGGGTAGCCAGAAAGTCCAGAGGTATAAGATGTAACATTAAATTCAGTGCATCAGATGGTGTTGTCCTCAGTGCGGCTATGATGCACAAACAAGCCATCCTTTGGATCTGGTTAAGTATTGAGTAGTAGGTGAAGCGCCGTTCATTTGGCCACAACACCATATAGCTTTATAGGCCTGCCAACTGCAGTATATACCCAATGCATGATATGCGGTCTAAATCCCCAACTATTTTCAGTGGCTCTCTTGCAGGTGTATAGGGCAAGAGATGCCTTTTCCAAAATGTTGGATTTGAAGTTCAATTTCTTGTCCAGCAAAACACCCAGGTATTTTGCGCTTTCTGTGAATGGAGCATTATCTCCTCCCAAGGAGACCGGTTCCACTGTAGGCAACTTGTATCTCCTGCTGAAAAGAACTACACCTGTCTTGCACGTATTTATACCTAGATCACTTTTGGTAGCGCACTTTGTTGTTGCACGTAGTCCTTTCTGAAGAATATCTCTTAGAGTGCTGGGAAACTTGCCCCCAACCGTAATTGCCACGTCGTCAGCATACGCGACCACTTTTACGCCCTTTTTCTTCTAGAGACCATAATATATTGTTAATGGTCGTATTCTAAAGTAGAGGAGACAGCTCCTCTGCAGACCAATCTTTTTAGATCCACAGCACAACAAGACAAATATCTCATAAATTATAGTGCAGCTTCAAAATTATAGTTACAAATCCAAGATAAGTTAAAAATAAAAACTAAATATACACATTAAAAGAGTACATTTTGGCATTATTTAAATTTTGTTTCAATGAATTTTTTTAGAATCAATTACATTTTGATATTATATTGTATTTTCGTAAATTACAATGTACTAAAAACGTAAAGAGAGAGGAAAAATAACCAAAATAAAACAACAGAAAGATGTTAATTAATTGACAAACATAGTACACTATGATCGAAAAAAAACCAATTGAGAAAATGTATATATGTTTCAAATTAAGGAAAAAAGTTGTGTAGCATGTAGAGAATTGACGTTCCAAAACCAAGCTTCTCCGTCTTAGGGGTATAATTCTCCTACCTCTATTGGATCTCGCGAATTGTATCCTCTGTATCTATCTTGTGCAAGAACTGCGGAGCTCTCATATTGAGAAGAGAATCGAAGCAGATACCATATAGAGAACTGGTCAATTGTGTGACATGTTCAGTCCTTCTTAAACCATAAATATAACGTATTATGATGTTGTATGCTATGGTAAGTATTAGCCGACTCCCAACAATGCAAAAAAAACAATGCGCAAAAAACTCACATCCGTACAACAGACCTAGAACCAAGAGAGACTTCGCCAGAAGACAGCGTATGTTCAGGGGTGTATAGTTTTAAGTCAACCGCAGTACTCGCAGCTTCGGGTATGTCGGACCAACCAAGATTTTTGGCACTGGAAGCCAAAGACACATTTACGTGATTTACCGGTATCTCAATATCCTGCAGGGTAAATCTCTTATTCCTATCTGTTACTAGGTATTTAGACTTAAGGGGATTGAGACACAAACCGTTCGCCTTGGCCCATACACATACACTGAAGAGGTCCTTATTAAGTTCAAGTATGCGCTGGTCTATGTATTTTAGATGACTGCTCAAAAAGATTTGTACGTCATCTGCATACATGTGCATCCGACTATGACGTAATTGAAGAGAAAGATCATTCGCATACATTGTAAAAAATAGTGGGCCTATAATTGAACCTTGTGGCACACCTTTGTCTACCACCAAAGACCTGGATATCGTGTCACCCGTCAAAGGCCTTTGAACTGTCAAGGAAGACAAGAAAGCAGACCTCGTTGTCGTCAATGTCGCTCCTAAGTGACTCTGAGACCTCTAATAACGCTGTAGTACAGCTATGATTAGCCCTGAACCCAGACTGCTGATCACTCAGCAACGATTGGCGTCGTAAATACTCTGCCATTTGTCCATTTGTATGATCTTTCCGAATACCTTAGATAGATAGCACAATATGGATATGGGACGAAACTCCTTGTTTGACTTAAGGAATGGAATATTGATCAGGATCAATGGCGTTAGACTTTACCTGCCTAAAACAATTAAGAGCCTCATCATGAGTAATGCATCGGAATGCAAAATTACCGTCACCAATATCACCATGTCTTGAGCTATCGTCACAGCCATAGGAGGACAGATCTGCCCCAACTGTTGGTATATTGATGAACATTACATTCCATTCATCTACATCGTCATGGGAGAAAGCCGTACCCTTACACATTCCAATACCCAAATCACTAATCGTTTTCAATTTACTTTTGGTGTCAATGGCAGAATTGAAACGAGCCAAATAACAATCAGTTTTGGCTGATTTTATGTAATTGTTCGCTATTCACCATTGCAAACAGACCTTATCATGTAATCCAGGCGTCTTGTAGCGCTTCCATCTGGAATATGCCCGACCTCTATCATATATACATGTTTTAACCGAAAGGTAAACCAGGGTTTACTATTTGTACTTGCTCTCTTGTTTTTTAGAGGAACTGTCGAATGGCTGATCAACACAAATAATACCAGTCTATTTGGAGAAATTTCTCCTCCAAGTCAGTATAATTCAAACTTCTAAAATCCCGAAAAGTATGTTTGTTCCCCTTCCTCCATAATATTGAAGTTATAGGAATGAAATATAAGAAAAATAAGGGGCAGAAATTTGATCATACAGAAGAACGGTGTCGAGGTTATTCACACAAAACAAATCAAGAAGTGTGTTCAGCGCTGCAGAAAAATGGGTGGGGTTGCTGTCATTCGTAGCATAAAAACCAAGAGAATGCCTGCTGTTTGTCAATAAAGGATCAGTAAATGTGCTAGAATTGAAATCTCCGGCGAGGTGACGGCTTTGTAACACATCGTCACATTCTCTAATACGTCACAAAGAGGGGTAATATCTATGTTGTTATTAGACCTATAAACGCAGCCGATTAACATGTTCCGACCAAACGATTTCAATTCAATAAATATATGTTCGATCAAGTCGCCAATACTCGACCTAAAATGAACTTTGCATTAAACTTTTTCTTGGCAAAGATCTTCTTCCCAGAGTTCTCAAAAATGTGCCTAAACTCGTCAGTCTTGTTGACAAAATTAGGAATTAGGAATTAATATGACAAATCGTTTAACCGCTTCTCTGTTGTTTGGAAATATCTTCATTGATGTAGTATTGGTTGTTTGACTTTTATCCAATTAACGATTTAAGAAAAAAGTTCTTGTCGTAGGGCCACTTGAACTTGACTAAAATAACAACGTCCCGCAAATTTACTTTCTTCGTGTTGTTCCTGTTATGAAGTCGATAGATTGATTTAATACAACGAGGCTTTAGATGTATACCTAGAGGCTTTAGATGTATCCTCCACGAAGCTGCAGAATTCTACCCAGGATTTTTCCTGAACCTTTCTCAGCTCGCCCTTATGTTTCCTTAGCTCAGCCTTACAGATAACCCAATCGTGTGGTGCTCTCGTGGCTTTTGCCCTGTTGACGAGTTTTCTGCATAACTTCCGCAGACCAACCTGTTCTGGGGTCCACATGCTGACAAGCGCGTCATGCAGGGCCTCCGTGATCCGCTTGACCATTATGTCTATATCATCCGCAGTTTCCACTTCCTTTTCTGGTCTAGAAGGGACAGACGTGTAGAATTTGTGTCAAAATGTATCCCAATCCGCCTTTCTTCTGTTTAGCCGAGGGACCACTTCTGCAGTATTTTCTCTAAGGCTGAAACTAATGTATAGGTGATCAGAGATATGTTGGTCATCCAAAATATCCCAGTTGGTTTTACCCCTTTATTACAAATCGGCAGATCGCAACTTATAATATATTCGATAAGCAGCTCACCCCTTTCGTTGACATCCGAACTTCCCCATATCTGGTTATGTGCATTAGCAGCACTTCCTACAATGAGGCTCTTCTTCCCTACACAAGCGGCTTCAACCAGCGACTTAAGGTTAGAAGGCGGCATCTCTGAATCGTGTGCCATATACAGGGAAGTCAGCCAGTAATGAGACTTGTTTATTTCAAGGCTGGCTACTACTAAATCTTCAGTGCTTAGCGACGGAAGAAAAAATGTAGACTACTTTTTGCAATAATACAGGCTCTGTGTCTTCCATTCCTCGTACCCTTGAATAGTTTAAATTCCGGAATTCTTAGTCCACAAACCATTCCTCCACACACCCATGGTTCCTGGATAAAAACCACGTCAAATCCCCTTGCCATCAGGAAGACTTTTAGTGCCGCCGAAGCGGCCTTACAATGGTGGAGATTTATCTGTAGAAACCGGACCATAGTCAGGAATCATCCATGAACTTAATTACATTTTTGGCGTTTATCGATGGCATGATGAATTCAACCGAGGTCGTAGTTCACTCCAAGACAAATTTCGTGGAGGTCGTCCAAAACCAGTTGTTGTTGCTGTGCGCCAACTGATATTGAGACCTATCGTGAGATTGAGAGATCATTAGGCATAAGTGGGACCAGCATGTTTTCAAACTTGCATGAACATTTGACCGTAAAAAAATTTGTTCGCGTTGGATCCCACACAATTTGTCAATCGCTCAAAAGAAGGCTCGTTTCGATTGGTCGAAAGAAATGCTCCGAATATACGAAACAACTGCATTTTTCATCACGCAAAACACCATTGACTTTTTTATTCCAGTACGTAAAAAATAAAATGAGAGTTTTTTGACACATGAAAGCGGTGGATGCGTTCAGAGTGACATTTGTTATCGTGTTCTCTAATCCCGAAATAGAAAAGATAACCCTCGTAATGCTGTGAAAACGACTCATTCTTCTTTTCCAATATATAAACACAGACCTGAATAATCTCAAAAAATAAAAATCGAATTGTTTGCAAAAAAAAATGTATAAAACAAACTAAATTTTATAGACAAAGCTGGAAAAATAAATCTTAACTATAACGCATCATAACATTTATGCTGGAGTGTAAAAAAATGCAATTTCCAAAACATATCAACTAAAGGGTGATTTTTTAAAAGCTATAGGAAAGTTTTTGAATAAAAAAAAAAACAAAAACACATAAAATTTAGAAAAATGCATGAAAGTTTTATTTGAATTGATAGTTCGGTCTATATAATTTAATATTTGAAGTGAATTAATAATTAACTCATCGCCTGAATGGAAAAATTTGGAAGATACAAAATGGTTTTTGAAAATGCATCATGCCTGGAGAATTTTTCGCAATCACCCATCGATTCAATGCGTAAAAGAAAAGAACATTCTTAATATAAACGCAGTTCCGTCTAATATTGAAATTCCAATGGATCAGCAACCATCAACCAGTTTAGTCGCCGATTACACGAGGCTTAATACTCCGCCGTCTTCTGGCCTATTGACTCCATCAAAATACACTCTTTGATTATCCCTTAATGTTATTCAAAAAAGTTTGTCTGCCCGTAGTTGCCCCAATTTTTTTAGTGGCAAAAAATGTTAAAAAGACATGGTTCTGGAAGTGTTTTGAGGACATGTCTCACAATCGAAAATTCTTTGAAATATCATTTGAAAGGATAACGTGGAAATAGTTTCCAATAGTTATGTAAAATTTGGAGACTCTAGTAGGTCCAGGGGGCTGATATGGGGCGCGAATGTAGGGCACCTCTAGCATTTAAAATTTTGAAGTGCTTCCAAATAGGTCGATCGTCATAATTCTTTTTGCAAAAGGTAGAGATCTTAAAGTCTTACAAAAAAAAACATGCATAGATGTCTGGAATATCTATAACATTCTATGAGATATTGCAGTTAACATTTTTTTTTTTAATTTTCAGTCAAGGTATCTACGACATTTTTTTTTGGTTTCTATCAACCAACACGCAGGGGATGTACCCTATGAATGCAATGCATTGCGTTGAAGAAAGGAAATTAGGAATTGGAGGGGGAAAAGGATGAAGTGTTTATTGACATTTGCCTTAAATCTCTGGATGTCAAAGTGGGTGGGAAAAACATTAGCCGGAAGTCGATTCCACATACGGGCGAAATAAGAATTCTCACTATAATGCATAATGCCAGCGGGCCGCACGGCCAAACAATTACAAAACGATGTGAGTTCCTGGAATGTCAAGTATCTCTGACAAACATCCTTACATCAGGAATAAGAAGACGAATATCAGACGAACACACTCGATGAAAGTACCGAAAGAACAGCGCCAAACGACCCACATTGCGACGATGTTCAAGGGAGGCAATAGAGTTGGATACCCTACTGTCCCCAATCAACGCCATCGCTCTACTCTGTACATGGTCCAGTAATTCCAGATATGATTTTAAAGCTCCCGCCCATACATGTGAGTTGTACTACATTTTCGGCCTTATGAAAGTGGTATAGATGTTAAGAAGATCAGAAGGATTGAAGTAATTCTTACACCGTTTAAGGAAGCCTAAGCACTCGAATGCTTCTTTCGACACTTCAAATACATGTTAAACCCAACGGACATCACTTTGTATTTTCATGCCCAGAACATCAAGAGCTTCTGATTGCTCAACATCTTGACCAATAATAGACAAAGAGGATCGTAATGAGTCAGCAAATCGTTTGTGTGACAACAAACAGTACTGACTCTTCCGTGCATTAAAATCTACTTGATTCATTCGACCCCACTAACAAATGGCCGGAAAATTCTGGCAGAGTGCATAATCCATAACCCGCCTCTGGCCTATGGTCGAATGAGTACGGATGACAGAGATTACTGTCATCCGCAAATGAGTAGATCGGATTCGATGTCTGACTCAACAGATCGTTGATGAAAATAAGAAAAGGAGAAAGAACAGAGCCCTAGGGTACACATGCGGTCAATTTATGCTCATCGGATGAGAACCCATCTATAACGACTCGAATAGTGCGATCTATGAGAAAGCTCGAACGTAGCACCAAATGCGACAAGCTTTGATAGTAGTGCACAGTGCCAAACGCTATCAAATGCCTTGGAGATATTCAGAGCCAAAACCTTACTCTCACAAAACTGGTGGATTGAGTGACTTCAACGTTCCGACAGAAGTGCCATGAGGTCGCCCATAGAGCGATTTCTGGGGAGCCCATACTGTTGGTCGCTAAGAAGGTCATTAAACTCTAAATACCTCACAAGATGGTGATTAACCATGCTCTCCAAAACCTTGGAGAGAGCGGAGCATATCGCAAATGGCCGATAATTCGCAGGGTTATTTGCCTCACCCTTCTTGGGTATTGGCTGAACGTTCGCAAACTTCCAACGCGCCGGGAAGACTCCCGCACGGTAGGCAAGATTGAAAAGGTTGTGAAATGGTCGAGCAAGCGTCAAAGAACACCTGCGCAAGACAAGTGTTGATATGACATCCGGGCCCGGGGATTTATTTACGTCGAGATTTTCAAGAACACTTCCAACTCCACGAGTTCTGGGGCATGATGCCAGATACATTTTCGATTAAGGGGAGTGGTTGATTGCTATCCGGCAGGGAAGAGATTCCTGCAAATATATCACCCAACAGGTAAGCCTTATCAGCCGGGTCAGTGAACGTTTGATCTTCTTTAACAAAATTTGGGATAGATGAAAAACTACCCCTACGAACGACCTAAAGCTCTTATTTCCTCGTGTAGAAGCAAGAACCTTAGTACGCAGACGCTGTTTATAAAGAAATTTTTCGCGCCTAAGCACATTGGTACACGAAGATCTTGCCTTCTTGCGCAGCAGTTCAGTATCGACGTTTTTATCCAAGCGCCAGTTCCTGAATGCAACCTCTTTTAATCTGACAGCATCTCTGCTTGTCCGGTTTAACCAACTTTTATCGTCTGATTTAACTGTTATAGTCTTAATTGGAATAAATGTCCTCATTCCATTTAAAATTATCATCCCAATCAAGTCAGCAGTAGCATTTATATCGTCATCTAGAAAACATAGTTAAAATGCTGAAAGAGTCCATTGAGATCAACCCAACGTGCTTTTTCGTATAAAAATATTGACCGCTTCGGGACTGGGGAGGAAGCAGTACGAAGAGCAGAGTACGAAAAAGATGCTGAAACAATGCAGTGATCGGAGTTACCAAGAGGTGCAAAAGTATTAACTTTATACTTTTCAGGGTGTGAAGTTAAAAAAGCTCAACTTATTGGCCCTCAGGAGTCGTATGACTCGAATGGGAAAGCCAGGAGGAGCTGAGCTTTTTTCAAAATTGTCGTCCCTAATATGTGCAGGAATTGGCCCATCGGCGGTGACATGAGGTTAAAGTAAGAGCTGAATTTCGTACGGTTTGTGAACACACTATTTTCGGGCCGATCCTAATCCTTCAAAGCCTTCTTGTCTTTGTTAATATCTTAGCTTGTCTTTGCGAATATCTTAGTTTTAAAGTGATATTTTTGACGAACCACCTTCAGTATATTGAAGACGTTTTTTCTGCTGCGCTCATTTTAATTAGATCTCAAACTAGTTTTATGATTTCAACAGGTTATTGTTTGTGTCGGTCAATTGGTCTTAAATGAGTTTTATTTCCATAAAATTTTAAGCAAATAAATAAAAAAATTAGGGAACAATTAATGTTAAATATTTAAAAAAACACATTTTTTTACCAATTTTTACGGCGAGCCATCTACGTTCTGCTTGAATGATGCCGCTTATTTTTACTTCCATGGCGAAACAATTAAAGGTGGTATCATTTGTTTAACAACTACAAATCATATGGTGCAATCCGCCATCTCGTCATCAAGATGTCATTTCAAAATTGGTATTGTTCTCACCACAACCATGGAAACTTGCCCTCGTTTGCGTACGTGTGCCAGTTAAATGAGAGAAAGAGAAACTCAAACAAAGAGAATGTGCAAAATAAATTGGGTAGTTTGCTGAGAATGCAAACACAGAACTGACACTTTAATACCGTCAAACTAGCCGGCTGTGTTCAGCTGTTCGCGTGAGACCACCTTCATTAATCCACCTTTTTCTCCTCCGAACATTATGAAAATCGATCGAATATCCGATTTTGAAGGAAAAGATGTTCGGTAAAAATTGCATCCAACTATCGCCATATATGGCTATAATTGCATCATATCTTTATAAGTCCTAAAGTTTTCCTAATTTATTGGAGATAAAATAAGAAAAGGTGGTAGAACTAGCAGTTGTAAACTTTTTTCTTTCTTTGCCAACTAATTTTAACTCTGTTGATGAAATAAATAAATAATTGATGTCAATTGACCTAGCGACAACCGTTAGTGAAATATAAAACTCGTTTTCATAAATAAAAGTCTGCTGACTAATATTATTTAAACCCTTTCCTTACTTAAGGTGGGTATTAAGTTCCTTCCATTGCAATATTTTCATTGTAAAAAGATTTTCTAGAAAATCAATAATTCAAAATGTAGATTTAAATTTTTTTAAAAAATATTTCACTGTGCCCAACTCTACGGTTAAAGCCTACAGATCTTAAAAATTTCGATCCTAACTCAGTATGAGCTCCTTATCAATTGCCTTAAATACTGTATTATGAAATTCCAAGCGAAAAAAAGAAATGGTTTCATATCAAATAGGCGTAATTGGACGGTCAAAACTAGTTAAAAAAATTTATCACGTAATGTAATGGAGGCCACCGTAGCGCAGAGGTTAGCATGTCCGCCTATGACGCTGAACGCCTGGGTTCGAATCCTGGCGAGACCATCAGAAAAAATTTTCATCGGTGGTTTTCCCCTCCTAATGCTGGCAACATTTGTGAGGTAAAACTTCTCTCCAAAGAGGTGTCGCACTGCGGCACGCCGTTCGGACTCGGCTATAAAAAGGAGGCCCCTTGTCATTGAGCTTAAACTTGATTCGGACTGCACTCATTGATAGGTGAGAAGTTTGCCCCTGTCCCTTAGTGGGCAAAATTTGCATTATTTGCAATTTGCAATGTAAGGTTATGTTTTGGGGGAAATCAGTTTGTTTTGGCCGAAATTCTGCAATTTTTTACATTCAAATATATCCAAAAATTTTTTTCTCAAAATTCTTAGAAGTGAGATTTCTGGAATCCATTTTAGTGTCTTGTTGCTTTTGATGGTTTCTATTGTATATTATTAAAATATTAATATATTAATTAAAAATTCAAAGATTCAATTCAAATTCAAAAATGCTCCAAATTATGAATACATGAAATTTCATCCAATTTGGACAAGTGAGTCGAGGGTCAAGAGTAATGGATTAAAATTTTGTCTTTAAAAATGTCTATAGAAAAATGCTAGTAAATGTTTTCGTTTGAAAATATGTTATTGAAATTTATCGAAATCTTTTATTTTAGACAAAATAATTTCGAGGACGCCTGGGCCTGAGCAACATTTTGCCTTTAGACACATTTCATTGAAATTTTGCATTCAGAAAAAAATGTCTTTCAAGTTTTATCTTTACATAGAAAAACTTTCATTTTGTTTTATTTTGTGATTTTTCATTTTGTTTTTGTTTCTATTTGGGACAGAAAAGCATAATAAAAAAACATTAAAAATTTTGTGTCACAAAATGCATTGATCAGGCGCAATATTTTTTTTTTTTTTTTAATTTTAGCTTTATAAAATAATTTCGAGGTAGGCGGGTCAAAAGTTTGTCTTTCGAAAATTTATCACTGAAACATTAAAATTTAAAAAATGTTTTGAAAAATTTTGTCTTTAGGAAAAATTTAAATGGGCCGATGAGAATGTTATGCTGAATTTTTACAATTTTTTCTTTAAATTTTCACGTTTCTTGCCTGTTAGGGCGAGATCATTAAATTTTACAATTTTCGTTTGTTTCTCTTTCGAGACGTGCTGGATGATCGGAGATGCAAATGGAAAGCCAAAGATAGTAGCATAACACCAACAACTATGGGACGCGCTTCGTCTTTGGTTAGAAGACTTTTCAACCCTATTAGGTGTGATGGCTTCAAGGGCCGTGTGTTGGTATGTTGTATTTGAATCGTATTAATAGCGAAAACGCATCTTTGATACAATTAACACATTACCCAAGCTCGACAACCCTGCTTATTAGCTGTACTTTTTCCAAAAATTAACTCAACTTAGCTACAGTTTTTCTACAAATTTTGACTTTGATAAGCCACAACTAAGCGCCTAAAAGGCGTAGCACCCTCAAAGCATTCATTTTATAGGCTGAACACTTATCTGTTACATGACGTTTAATTCATTCGATTATCTGACTCGATTATCCTAAATGGTTTTGCGATGAAAAAAACTCAAACCGAGTTGTTGTGCGTCGGTAGCTGGATGGTCTTGTGCAATAAAATTTTTGCCATGCCGTTTCGAATACATTAATTACAAAAAAGTAGTTGCTTCATCGGTAACTATAATTTTTGGAAGTCCTTTCTGAAATGTTGTTAACAGATATTCTTAAATTTTGCACAATGAGTTTCCTGAACGCCAAAACTATTCGTCCGACTTTGATTAATACTGAAATCATTGGTCTTTTGTTAACCGATCTGTACGGAATTTGGCACGATGGTTTCTATTGTGACTTTTCATCTCACTGGTGAATTTCATAGAAACAGTTTACATTTAGATAAAGCTCCTCTACACATGTTTCGCCGATTTGCACTGTTGGCGCGTTTGCAAATGCATTTCTAAACCGACTTTCTCAGAATTTTGCACAACACTTTCCTCCATGACTCCCATTTTCATCGAAGTTCTTCATTGAAAGAAAACTAATATTTTATAATAGTATTTAAGCAATTTTTAATTTCGACAACTAAGCCCGAATAGTTGTCGAAATTAAAAATGCAGGTTAGGGTTCAAAAGAAAGGCTTTGCCCGCCTTTTTTTTAATGTTTTGTTTCAGACATTATTTCGTATACTTAATATGGGTGTTACAAATGTTCATTAATATATAATTGCCACACTGTATCACAGAAATGGCGAATGGCAAGATTGTTGCAAACAGAAAGAGGTTCAGGAGGTCCATGTGCTAAGTTCCCGAAATACATTTTTGTTCTCACTCAAAGACTCGGCTGTATAGGCAATGGCTGGCAAGCCATTGATATTTTGTCAATCAAAGGCTTGCATAAATACAATATTTTGAAATACGTTTTTAAGTGCATTTCTATAAATTGTTATCACACAACATAATTTTCCTAGAACCAAACCATTTTCAATTGCAGAAATAGAATGAACTTGTGTGTATCACGATGCCGTTTGAAAAAGACAAAACAGCGCATAGATTATAAAGGTGGAATAATTTATAATTAGGGCTGTGGAGTCTAGCGATTTTTACTCGACACCGACTCCAGAAAGATTGCTCGACTCTGACTCCGGAGACGACACCGAGCGCCATTTCCTTTCGACAACTTTATACAATTTGGTCCAGATCAGTCCAGATTTGGATATAGCTGCCATATAGACCGATCTCTCGATTTAAGGTTTTGGGCCCTTAAAGGCCGCATTTAATATCCGATTTCGCCGAAATTCGTGATAGTGAGTTGTGTTTCGACAGCCCTCTTCAATTTGTCCTAAATCGTTTCAGATTTGGATGTAGCTGCCATATAGACCGATCTCTTGATCGCACTTTATAATTCGATTTCGTTCAAATTTGACACAGTGACTTATGTTAGGCTTTTCGACATCCGTGTCGTATATGGTTCAGATCGGTCTATATTTGGATATGGCTACCAAAAAGGCCAATATATTGCGTTACCAAATTGAACAATGTGACTTGTACTTATTAGACCTTTCAATATCCGTTTCGAATTTGGCCCAAATCGGACTATATTTCGATAAAGCTGCTATATGGGCATAAATTATGCATTTTTCACCGGATTATGACGAAAAGTGGCTTACATATATACCCGAGTTGGTAGGTATCCAAAGTTCGGCCCGGCCGAAGGCCAAATTAACGAATCAGTTATTATTATTAGGAACAAAGTATCTGAGTGACCGCCCACACCCAAAACAACGGGCTCGAAGACCCATCGCGATAATTTGGGATGACAGTAGAGTATAAATGTTATATATTGGGTTGCCCAAAAAGTAATTGAGGATTTTTTAAAAGAAAGTAAATGCATTTTTAATAAAAACTTTAATCAAATATAATTTTTTTTACACTTTTTTTCTAAAGCAAGCTAAAAGTAACAGCTGATAACTGACAGAAGAAAGAATGCAATTACAGAGTCACAAGCTGTGAAAAAATTTGTCAACGCCGACTATATGAAAACTCCGGAATTACTTTTTGGGCAACCCAATAGTTTTATTTGTTTATTTGTTCCGTATAGACTAGAAAACGGCTGAACGGGTTTTCTTGAAATTTTTACAGATTGTGCAGGTTGGAAGGAGTGATAGGCTATTTCATTTTTTAATATCGGAATGTGGACCATCAAACAGTATTTTGTAGAAGAATTCGAAGCATTAAAAAGTTTTTTTTTTGCCATTTAACTTTGCATATGAACATGATTGATTGAAAATGTAAAAAATGCAACACTTTGATAGGAAAATTTAATATTTCAACATTTGCATTTCATGCAATAAATGCTTCAATATTGTTTTACAATGCCCCACAAAAAATAGTCCGAAGACGTTAAATCGCACGATCTAGGCGGCAAATTGACCGGTCCCGAACATGAAATAAAATGTTCACCGAACTCGCCTCTCAATTAGTTCATTGTTACCCGTGCTGTGTAGCATGTGGCACAGTTTTGTTGAAACCACATGTCATGCAATTCAAGCTCTTGTATTTTGGGCAAAAAAAAATTGGGTATTATCCCACCATTCACGGTTACGTTACGATTCGGATAATCTTTGAAGAAGTACGTTCCAGCCCAAAACCGCACCAAACTCTGACTTTTTCTGGTAGCTCTTGCAATGCTTTTAGATGATCTTCAATTCTGCTTATTTACGTACCCATTCAGCCAAAAATGAGCTTCGAAGCGCGCGATCAACTTTCTTAACAGAGGACACATTTTGATAATAAAATTCAATAATTTGATACCATTGTTCGTTTGTAAGACAATTCATGGTGAAATTACCAAACTGAAGATGTTTGACAGTGAAACAATACACAACACGTTCGTGAGCTGTTTAAGCCAGTGTTGCCAAAAAGATTATAGCTAAAAAATCACCCTTTATTAGGTCCTGTGAGATTTTAGAACTTTTGTATTTTATACAGTACTAGCTGACTCGGGCCCCCTCTGCTGCGCCTTCTTTTGTTTTACATGGAACAAAGGTTTCCTTTACATATTTATTTTCGAAAATTAAAGAGGTTTTAGTGAAATACCATGCTACGAAAAGAGTATATCGCTTGGCTAACAGTTTAACAATATAAGTGCCTTTATCTGAATTCCATATGATCTTTATTGGTCTACGAATTTAAGTTTGGATGTAAGATGTACTCCATTCTTAAAATACTTTATTTCAGCCCGATATTCTCATGATATCTGATTTAGAGGTGTTTTCGGGGGTGAGGTGGTCCTCCTGATACTTAACCCTGAAAAAAAAATTAGCAACGTGCTCTTCTTCTTTACCATTTATTTAAGCCCCATATTGCCATTGGTTTAGGGAATTTTCACGATGAGGCGTCCCCCAAACACATGGCCCCAAAATAGGTTATCAAATTCGTTTTCTAATCTCAAATACCTTTCATTTGGGGGTGTTTTGGGGAAGGGGTGATGCCCTAAATATATGGTCCTACATTTGGATATCAAATTCGTATTCTACTCCCAATTACCTTTATTTGAGCGCCATATTGCGATGGTCAGTAAAAAATTGCTGTTTGTGGGGTATTTTGGGAAAGGGGTTGATCCCCAGAAAATTGGTGCCGAAAGTGGGTATCAATTCATGCTCTACCCCCAACATCTTTCATTTAAGCTCCACATTGACATGGTCGGTAAATATGCCTGATTTAGGGGTGTTTTGGGGATTGAGGTGGACCCCCAAACACTAAGCCCGAAAAATATATCAGCAACGTGCTCTATTCTCATATATCTTTATATCATTTATTTGAACCCCATATTGCCATTGGCCCCAAAATTGGATATTAAATTCGTTTTCTAATCTCATCTCCTTATTGCAAAAGTCAGCAAATATGTCTGGTTTGGGGTATTGGCCCTAAAAACTATAAATATTTAGTTTCACTCTCTTCAACGTCCTATTTCGAGGTTGTTATGGTGATGGGACGTCCCCTAGGCAGTTGATCCCTAATGTTGATATCAGATACGTGGTCTACTCCCAAATACCTTTCATTTGAGCCCCATATTTCCATAGTCAGTAAACATGACCGGCTTGGGGCGTGTTTTGGGGGATGGGCGGCCACTCAGTGAGTTGGCCTTGAAAATATATATCGGAATTGTGTTCCACTTTAAAAACCCTCTTATTTGAGCCTTATATTGCAATAGTCAGCAAATACTTCCTATTTGGGTGGTGTTGTGGGGGTGGGGTGGCCCCATAGACACTTTCCCGAATATTGATATCAGATTCGTGATTTACCCTTTCATTTGAACCCCATAGTGCTATGGTCGTAAATTTGTCGCTTTTGGGGAGAGGCGGCCTCCCAAACACTTGGTCCCATATTTGGATATCAGATTCGTATTCTACATCAAATACCTTTTTTTAAAATCCCATATTCCCATGGTCAGTAAATAAGTCCTGTTTGGGGGTTGTTTTGGGGAGGGGGTGGACCCCCAGAAACGTGGTCCCACATTTGGATATTAGATTCTACTCGCAAATACCTTTCATTTGAGTTCCCTATTGCCATGATCGGCAAATGTATCCAATTTAGGGGTGTTTTGGGGTTTGGGGTGGTCCCCCTAACACTTGGTCCGACAATTGGATATCAGATATGTTTTCTTAACATACGATAAACAAATAAAGTTATGTAAATACAAGAAAGATCCACGACCCTGGACACCAGCTTCATAACATTTGAAGCAACATTCAATTTTAAATAGCCACTCCCTGCAAACATTTTTGATCGCGCGTCTTCAAGAAGGTTACGACGAGCTTGTATAAGAGTCGTAGATGATTCACTCGTCGTGAGTTACGAATCTTCTGGAAGAGTGTTCCCCGAATCATCCATGAGTTGCTGAAGAGTAAATCAGAGAAGTCTTGGAAGATCGTAGAATCGCGCAGGAATCGTGTGGGCGAGTATCAAATGAGTGTTTTGGAAAAATAATAAAATACTCTTCTAGATTAACAAATAAGTGTTTGGAATGTTTATTTAGTATTAGATTAGATTTTCATCAAAAACGTAACCATTACGAAAAAACTCAAAAAAATGTTTTGTATTATTAGTAATATACGTCATATAAATACCAATCGTCATATAAGCCAAATGAGAATTCTGTTTGGTGTTGTGGAAGTTGCTCACTCAAAATAAAATATCGAATAACATAATTCAATACAAGTCCTAAACGCACCAGGGTGGATAATAAAAACAATCGCGAAAAGTTAACTCATGTGATTAATAAACAAATCTTCTGGACGAGTATACGTAATAATCGTCGCGAAGAGTTGCCAAAACTTCCGCACAGCCCTATCCATTGGTCAATGATATCGCAGAAGAGTTTTTCGCGACTCATACGGAAGAAAAATTTCGTAGAAATCGTATAGATTCCAAAGTTTTGAAAATTTTTTGTTTTTCGGTTTGCTCCACGCTCTGCTCCCACTCCTTTACACTCAAATTGACTATTTTTTATAATTTTCTTCATATACACGTCGTCCTAGGACAAGTCATATGCTAAATTTGTCTGAAGTATTTCTCCTAATGATTTCTTCTAAAGGGTGATTTTTTTGAGGTTAGGATTTTCATGCATTAGTATTTGACAGATCACGTGGGATTTCAGACATGGTGTCAAAGAGAAAGATGCTCAGTATGCTTTGACATTTCATCATGAATAGACTTACTAACGAGCAACGCTTGCAAATCATTGAATTTTATTACCAAAATCAGTGTTCGGTTCGAAATGTGTTCAAATTTTGACAAATTTTGTTCAGCGATGAGGCTCATTTCTGGTTGAATGGCTACGTAAATAAGCAAAATTGCCGCATTTGGAGTGAAGAGCAACCAGAAGCCGTTCAAGAACTGCCCATGCATCCCGAAAAATGCACTGTTTGGTGTGGTTTGTACGCTGGTGGAATCATTGGACCGTATTTTTTCAAAGATGCTGTTGGACGCAACGTTACGGTGAATGAACACATTTCGAACCGAACACTGATTTTGGTAATAAAATTCAATGATTTGCAAGCGTTGCTCGTTAGTAAGTCTATTCATGATGAAATGTCAAAGCATACTGAGCATCTTTCTCTTTGACACCATGTCTGAAATCCCACGTGATCTGTCAAATACTAATGCATGAAAATCCTAACCTCAAAAAAATCACCCTTTATAACCTCAAACATCCATGCCAAGCATGGTTTGAATCCGTCTTTATTGCTCCCATATAAACGGATCTTACGACGCACAGTGGGATGGAAAAATTTATTTTAACTGATTTGGAAAGCTAATCAAATTTACTATTTTTGTCGCGATATATGAAAAAAGTAATTTTTTGGCATTTTTTCGTAAAAAAAGGTAATTTCATTCTTTCGTCTCTATACAGCACTATCAATTTTGCTTACTGTACTGTAATAAATTCTAAGAACTACTAATAGGAGATCTGTGAACTACAATATTGATATTTTTTAACGAAAAAGTTGGGAAAACCCTTCGAGTTTTCAAAACGCAAAGCTGAGACCCCCAACTTTATAGCATATTTTCATTGCCCCTAATAATATTGGGTTGCCTAAAAAGTAATTGCGGATTTTTTAAAAGAAAGTAAATGCATTTTTAATAAAACTTAGAATGCACTTTAATCAAATATATAATTGCCATTTTGTTCGATAACTTTTTGCCATCTTCCTGGCAAATTTAGTATTCCACGCTCATAGAACTTCTGGCCTTTATCTGCAAAAAACTGAACCAAGTGCGATTTTATAGCATCATCATTGCCGAAAGTTTTACCATTTAAGGAGTTGTGCAAAGATCGAAATAAATGGTAGTCTGATAGTGCAAGGTCAGGGCTATATGGTGGATGCATCAAAAGTTCCCAGCCAAGCTCACTCAGTTTTTGGCGAGTGACCAAAGATGTGTGCGGTCTAGCGTTGTCCTGGTGGAATATGACACCTTTACGATTCACCAATTCTGGTCGCTTCTCCTTGATGGCTGTATTCAATTTGTCCAATTGTTGACAGTAAACATCCGAATTAATCGTTTGGTTCCTTGGAAGCAGCTCAAAATATACCACACCCTTCCAATCCCACCAAACAGACAGCATAACCTTCTTTTAGTGGATATCAGCCTTTGAAGTGGTTTGAGCTGGTCCACCATGCTTGGACCATGATCGTTTTCGACTAACGTTGTTGTAAACAATCCATTTTTCATCTCCAGTTATGATTCGTTTTAAAAACGGATCGAATTCATTGCGTTTAAGGTGCATATCACAAGCGTTGATTCGGTTTGTTAAATGAATTTCTTTCAATACATGTGGTACCCATATTAAAATTGAAGCCAAACAAACAAATGTAAACAGAATTTCGCGCACTTTTTTCTAAAGCAAGCTAAAAGTAACAGCTGATAACTGACAGAAGAAAGAATGCAATTACAGAGTCACAAGCCGTTGAAAACATTTGTCAACGCCGACTATATTACCAATATATTACCGACAGTTTCTTTTTGGGCAACCCAATAACTAATTGCATGCAAAAATTTTTTGCGCCATCCAAGGATTAAAGTCTCCACGGACATTCTACTCAAAAATGCCAATTTTGCAAACATCTTTCCTCAGTGTATAAAGATATTCATCTACAAATTTGTGAAAAATTTGAACGATGATGATCTTTAGTAGTTTTGGTTTTATGATATTTTCAATTTGAATTTTGTTTTTCACAAGTGTATTTTTGAGTCTTTTTTGGGTTTTACCCAAACAGCTATATTGCAGCTATATCTAAATATAATGCGATCTGGACCATGTTCACTCCGGACAACGAGAGACCTAGACCATATCACTATCGCCAATTTCAGCGAAATCCTGTAATAAAAGGTCTTTTATGGACTTGAAATCCTAATTCAGCAAATCGGTTAGGATGTTCGATGGTCCAAAATCGGTAACTCGGTCTATATAGCAGCTATATCTAATAATGGCCCCACATGGAACATATACCGTTCAGCTATCGGGGGATCTAGTGCAACTCGCGGTCTCAAATTTCGGCGCAATCGGACAAAATTCAAATCTGTGCCAAGGCTCGTTATCCAATTGTTGAATGCAGTCGCGTGGTTACAAAAGAAGGACGGACAGACACACGGACATCGTTACGATCCAGAATATACGTATATACTTTGTGGGGTAAGAAATGAATATTTTTTTTTTAACTTGACAAAAGTGATCAATGGTGGATGATATACAAGATTTGGCCCGACCGAACACAGCTCGTTTTTAGTAGTTTCTCTAATATGTCTTCAATAACGATTTTACGAAAGCTGTTTTTTAAGCTATCTCGTATTAATTTAATAATTACAAATTTTTGTTCCAATTCGCCAAAATAAAAATTTCGTTAACCAAAAAAATGTATTTAGAAGGTTTTTGTTTTATCGGAGCGGATTTTGAGATTGGAAAACGCTCCGCTCCGGGGTTTAAAAAAGACGCTTCCGCTCCGCCAAATTTAGGCCCACGATCCACTCCGCAACGTTCCACGCTCCGCCCCGAATCCCTGATTTAGCTATGTCAATCTGCCTGTCCGTCAGTCTTTTTGTTTTGAAATTAGAAGAAATCGGTTCAGATTTGTATATAACTCCTATATATATATATATATATATATATATGTTCTTCCGATTTAGAATAAGACTGCTATTATATCGTCATTTGTCAATTGATCCTCGCGAAATTTGGGCACGAAGGTTTCTCTTATGACTCTTCTGATCACTAGTGAATTTTACAGAAATCGGTACATATTAAGATATAGGTCCCATGTATATGTGTCGCCCGTTTGTCACTTCTAGAGCCTTTGCAAGAGCATTTATCAACATACTTCCCAAAATTATGCATAACAATTTCCTCTATGACTCCTAAAATATGAACGGATTTTGATTGAAATTCTAGATAGAGATAAGATTCAATAAAAAAAAAAGTAAAAAAAAAATTTCAAAGCATTTTTTCTTAAGCCAAGATTTCAATCAAATTTTTTAGAAAAATAAAATTTTAATGATTATTTCCGAAACAAAAAAAGCCAATTAATTTTTTTTTAAACAAAATTGTAATGCAAATTTTTCTGAAGAATTTTTCAATATTTTTAATAACAAATTTTCTAAAAATTTTATTAATATTACTATCAAAAATTTTTAAAAACAAAATTTTAGGGAATGTAATGAAATTTTTTATAAAATAAAATTTTTATGAAATTTTTCCGAAAGACAAATTTTTAATGCAATTTTTTCCTAAGATCAAATTTTTATAAAACTTTTTACTTTTTTTTATTTCACTGAAATTTTTGTGATAAATATTTTCTTTAAAAACAAAATTTAGATAACAGTATCTTTAAAAAAAATCCTTAAATTTTGACTGGTTCCTGGTCTTTCTGTTTTTATCCCTCCACCGAAAGGATAATAATTTCGTCATTTAGGTTAGGTTTAGGTGGCAGTCTGCCATCAGAATCACTTAGACGTTTTCGTCCATTGTGATACCACAGGAACAGAAGAAGGAAGATGCCTTCCAGTTCTTACCGTTGAACCATCCAGATCGCTTTAAGAATCCCAATAACTTGCGAATGTCCACATCCGCTAAATCAAACAGGTTCTCAAAGAAATAAAAACAAACAGTGGAACTTCTTCTGACTGCAAGTGAGGGACACACATACAGGTGTACTATAGCCCCTTCTTCATCGATGTCCTCACAGCTTTTGCGAAAGTTGTTAATAGTATTTCTTCAGTCTGTCAGCATGTTTACCGATTAGACAGTGACCTGTCATGACGGCCATAATGACTGATACGTCTGTTCTAGCCAATGACAGCACAGAAGTAGACCTATTCAAGTCTAGATTAGGCCACATAGTTTTGGAATGCTCACAGCCCCCTCTTTGTGACCATCTATCATTCGTTGTCCTTCGGGCCTGGTCTTGAAAACTTAGCTTTAATGTCGCTAGAGGCATACCCATAGATTCCAGTATTCCTGGAATGTGTAGGGTAGTTCCTAGTCTCGCAAGCTCGTCCGCTTTTCAATTTCCTGGGATATCTCTGTGGCCCGGCACCCAGAACAGGTGAATTTTAAACTATTCCGCCATCTCGTTGAGAAATCTGCGACAGTCGAGGCCGGTTTTTGTGTTCAGAAATACGTTCTCCAGGGATTTAATGGCTGCCTGGCTGTCTGGGAAGAAATTTATCGTCGTAATGACATTATATATTAGCCATTCCACCATTTTCTTAATTGCAAGGATCTCCGCTTGATACACACTGCAGTGGTCGGGCAACCTTTTCGATATGACCAGTTCTAGATCTGTAGAGTACACCCCAAAGCTCATCTGGTCGTTTAGTTTGGAACCATCCGTATAGAAGTCTATGAAACTTCTGTTACCAGGAATATCGTAGTTCCAATCGGAACTATCAGGAATAGTGGTACAGTCTTTTTATCAAAAAGCGGCTCAGGTAGGATGTAATCCACACTGCCTGGAACATCGGATATTGTATCAAGGATAACACAGTGTCCGTAGCCGCCACATGACCAATGAGAAAACTCCCTTAACCTTAGGCAGTGGTTGCTGCAATTTGTCTAGCCACAATGTCCAGAGCCGTAAGATGTAGCATTAAATTCAGAGCATCTGTTGATGTCGTCCTCAGTGCGGCTGTGTTAAGTATTGTGCAGTAGGTGGACTTGTGAAGCGCCGTCCACCAGACCACAACACCACATAGTATTATAGGTCTGACAACTGAAGTATATACCCAATGCTTGACACGCGGTCTTAACCGCCAACTTTTGCCAATGGCTCTCTTGCAGGTGTATTGGGCAAGAGTTGCCTTTCTTGCCCTTTCCAAAATGTTGGATTTGAAGTGTAATTTCCTGTCCAAGAAAACACCCAGGTATTTTGCGCTTTCTGTAAATGGAACATTCTCTCCTCCCAAAGAGACAGGTGCCACTGTAGGCAACTTGTGCTGGGAAACTTTCCCCTAACCGCAATTGGCACATCATCAGTACTTTTACATCAGCATGCATAACCACTTATATACCATCCCATGGCAGCCGATTGTTCATATCGGATTGCCCCGATGGAGCTCTGCTACAACAACTGCTACAACAATATCAACAAAAACCACATTTATGCCTTTTTCTTTCAGAGACAATAATATATTGTAAATGGCTATCCTCTGCTGACCCATCAATATAAATCCACAGATCCCGCCGTAATGCATCTTTTATTAAGTAAGTTACTAATAAACTTTCTTACGGTAGAGTTGATGCCTACAAACTCCAACTCGTTCATGATTAACGACGGTTTTACATTATTGAAAGCAACATCAATGTCAAGAAATGCTAGCATTGTATATTCCTAGACAGTGGGAGAACCCTCCATGTAGACGACTACGTCGTGAAGGAATTGCCGTTATTATATGCATTCTGCTGCCGCGACAGGCAATCTTCAGAAATCTTTGCCCTAAGATATGTTTCTATCAACCTCTCAAGAGTTTTCAGCATAAAGATGACAGACTAATAGGACGAAAATCTTTCGCCTTCGTGTGGTATGGTTCCAATGCTTTCGGAATGAGAATGGCCTTCGTGTCCCTCCATACCATAGGTATATATGACATTCTGATACAAGCAGAGTTTATCTCCCTATGCCAGGGAACCAGTCTTTTAGACACAGCCTGTAATTCAACCGGTGATACGAATCGAAACTCTTTATCGACCAAAGGATTTTCGGTTCAGACACAATTTCCCTAATAATCTCCGACGAATGCATACCAGTGACAAACTCTTCTGGCGCCACGTTGTCCGTTGGAGAATTTCCCGGGAAATGTATATCTAGGTGTAGTTCTAGTGTTTCCTCACTAGACATTGTCCATACATTCTGACTTCTGATTTTACCCCACCGTAATAGGTCTCGAGGACAGTATCTTCCTTAGTCTAGTGGCTTCAGATGTATTCTCCACGCAGGATTTTTTCTGAGCCTTTCTCAGCTCGCACTTATACTTTATTATAGCCTCAGCCTTTTAGATGTCCCAATAGTGTGGTGCTCTTGTGACTTTTGCTGCCACCCTGCCATCAGGAGGACCTTTAGTGCCGTCGAAGCGGCCTTACAATGGTGGAGATTTATCTGTAGAAACCGGACCATAGTCAGGATTTAGAACTTTAACAACTGTTGTGTTAGCCTCGTCTTCTGATTCCACCAGGTGTTCATCCTCACAAGATTCGTTAGAACTTATCATGATGAGCTTCCGTAAGCATCCAGTGGCAGGTGAGAAAGCTGTGAAACCACTCTTCCTCAGGACACTGGACACTCGTGGTGTGGACGATTCCTCCTTAGATGCTTCACTAGCTGCTGCTGTCGAAGTACTTTTTGAGTTCCAATTCGTAGGATACAACCCCCTCAGACTTGTTGAGGTCTGCGAGACAGTCGGAGTTTAGTACGAATACTGCATGCCTCCGATCACCATCAGCCCCATCCAATCTACCAATCTTCCAGTCGGTGGTTGAAAGATAGGGATTACATTCCCCTAGTCTTCCAAGCATCGATTCAGGATCTGAGGGAATCCTTGGTATCCAAGCATGCGCCATTGGTCGAGAAGGAATATCTTCCTTCTTGACTAAATCTATGCTGCACCATTTCAATTGAGAGTTGATCCCCGAAGGCAATTAGTCTTTATCGGCCGCAATACCTTGCATCGTCACAAACTGAAGGAGACCCAGTAAATTCCGCAAGGGCATCGGACTAAACTGATGACAATGCATTGACTATCCCACTCCAATTATTCCTAGGTATGCAACCCTGTTCTTTTCCATTTCCATCGACAACTGCCATCAACAAACTGTCCCTAGCGACAATAGAAAAGGTTCATGAACCCATCTTACTATTGTTCGCCGTAGTTCTTTTAGGTATGAGATGTCTCCAGATGACCGCAGCCTTTTGGCTGACTGCGGTGCAGTTTCCGAATCCAGACGTGTAGCATTTGGAGTTGCCTGTGCAACGAATCCCCGAGCCCAATCTAGGGAGTCTCTCTCCCTATTAGTGAAAGTTTAAGTAACATTCGCACCAAGCCTCTCAATAAACCTGAGAGCGATGCGTCTTCCATTATTCAAACCCCTTAAAGAGCGTGTTGGTTTGCCGGTAAAGGCCTATATATAAACAAATATATTCGGCCTTGTCATTAAGACTCGATCCAAGTGTCTTCGTTAAAAGCCCCGGCAGCTTTGGGGTCATTGAAGTCCATCCTAAGTCCACTTCCGGGCTCTAGATCCGACTAATGGATACCTCTATCGTACTTATTCTTGAGTGACTTAAATTTTTCTTCCAAAAATGATGACCTGTTACGAGTTACAGGAAAATTCTTGCGGAGCGAAATAACAAAACGTCCGCTCCACTCAACGGTTCAAACAAGAATTTCCCTCAATAACCGCAAGGTGTACTAACAAGATAAAGAAGATTGTAAAATTGATTGATCCACTGTGCACAAATGGAAAATAGTAAGGCGATGAGACCGGTCTCAAAAAAGAGCTAGGGAAGCCTAGTTTTTTATACATATGCCCACATTTTCCAAATAATCGATTAACTATCGAATTTTAGGCAAAAACTTGAAAAAATTATCAAAAAAAATAAAAAAGGAAATTTTGCGTGAACTACTGTGCGAAAACGGAAAATAGTAAGGCGATGAGACCGGCATCAAACGACAGCTAGGGAAGCCTAGTTTCTTATACATATGCCCACATTTTCCAAATAATCGTCTAACTAACTTGTGATATGCACCTTAAACGCAAAGAATTCGATCCGTTTTTAAAACGAATCATAACTGGAGATGAAAAATGGATTGTTTACAACAACGTTAGTCGAAAACGATCATGGTCCAAGCATGGTGAACCAGCTCAAACCACTTCAAAGGCTGATATCCACCAAAAGAAGGTTGTGCTATCTGTTTGGTGGGATTGGAAGGGTGTGGTAGATTTTGAGCTGCTTCCAAGGAACCAAACGATTAATTCCGATGTTTATTGTCAACAATTGGACAAATTGAATACAGCCATCAAGGAGAAGCGACCAGAATTGGTCAATCGTAAAGGTGTCATATTCCACCAGGACAACGCTAGACCGCACACATCTTTGGTCACTCGCCAAAAACCGAGTGAGCTTGGCTGGAAACTTTTGATGCATCCACCATATAGCCCTGACCTTGCATCATCAGACTACCATTTATTTCGATCATTGCAGAACTCCTTAAATGGTAAAACTTTAGGCAATGATGAGGCTATAACATCGCACTTGGTTCAGTTTTTTTCAGATAAAGGCCAGAAGTTCTATGAGCGTGGAATACTAAATTTGCCAGGAAGATGGCAAAAGGTTATCGAACAAAATGGCAATTATATCTTTGATTAAAGTTCATTCTAAGTTTTATTAAAAATGCATTTACTTTCTTTTAAAAAATCCGCAATTACTTTTTAGACAACCCAATAGTAAGGCGATGAGACCGGTATCAAACGACAGCTAGGGAAGCCTAGTTTCTTATACATATGCACACATTTTTCAAATAATCGTCTAACTATCGAATTTCAGGCAAAAAATTAAAAAATTACCCAAAAAACTAAATAAGCAAATTTTGCTTCACTAGCTGTCGTTTGATACCGGTCTCATCGCCTTACTATTTTCCATTTTCACGCAAGCTTGAATTTTCGAGTCTTTTGGGTAATTTTTTCAAGTTTTTGTCTAAAATTCGATAGTTAGACGAATATTTGGGAAATGTGGGCATATGACTGAGAAACTAGGCTTCCCTAGCTGTCGTTTGATGCCGGTCTCATCGCCTTACTATTTTCCGTTTTCGCACAGTGGTTCACCCAAAATTTCCTTTTTAGTTTTTTGGGTAATTTTTTCAAGTTTTTGCCTAAAATTCGATAGTTAGACGATTATGTGGGCATATGTATGAGAAAGTAGGCTTCGCTAGCTGTCGTTTGATGCCGGTCTCATCGCCTTACTATTTTCCATTTTCGCACAGTGGATCAATCAATTTTACAATCTTCTTTATCTTGTTAGTATACCTTGCGGTTATTGAGGGAACTAAATTTTAATGTTGGATCACCTTATTATTTTCTAGATCTTTTTTGGTATTTTGTGTTTTGAAATTTACTTTTTATGAACAAATATTTTTTTTTTAAATTCATTATACACAATTGTCTAGTAGTTCCTCCATGATTATGTCTGCTATTGGGTTGCTCAAAAGTAATTGCGGATTTTTTAAAAGAAAGTAAATGCATTTTTAATAAAACTTAGAATAAACTTTAATCAAATATATAATTGCCATTATTCCTTTTGCCATATTCCTGGCAAATTTAGTATTCCACGCTCATAGATCTTCTGGCCTTTATCTGCAAAAAAACTGAACCAAGTGCGATTTTATAGCCTCATCATTGCCGAAAGTTTTACCATTTAAGGAGTTCTGCAAAGACCGAAATAAATGGTAGTCTGATGGTGCAAGGTCCGGGCTATATGGTGGATGCATCAAAAGTTCCCAGCCAAGCTCACTCGGTTTTTGGCGAGTGACCAAAGATGTGTGCGGTCTAGCGTTGTCCTGGTGAAATATGACACCTTTACGATTCACCAATTCTGGTCGCTTCTCCTTGATGGCTGTATTCAATTTGTCCAATTGTTGACAGTAAACATCCGAATTAATCGTTTGGTTCCTTGGAAGCAGCTCAAAATATACCACACCCTTCCAATCCCACCAAACAGACAGCATAACCTTCTTTTGGTGGATATCAGCCTTTGAAGTGGTTTGAGCTGGTTCACCATGCTTGGACCATGATCGTTTTCGACTAACGTTGTTGTAAACAATCCATTTTTCATCTCCAGTTATGATTCGTTTTAAAAACGGATCGAATTCATTGCGTTTAAGGTGCATATCACAAGCGTTGATTCGGTTTGTTATATGAATTTCTTTCAATACATGTGGTACCCATTTTTTTCTAAAGCAAGCTAAAAGTAACAGCTGATAACTGACAGAAGAAAGAATGCAATTACAGGGTCACAAGCCGTTGAAAAAATTTGTCAACGACTATATTACCGACAATTACTTTTTGGGCAACCCAATACAATCGAATTTTATAAATGGATCTTTTGTGGACTCAATACCCTATATCGGGCGGTCGGTCTATAGGATAGCTATATCCAAATATATATTCCGATCTGAACCATACTTCCCAGAAATGGGTAGGGGTCTACCAGAACTCACTGCGCAAAATTTCATTGAAAACGGATGAAAAATTATTAATATATTGCCTCATGACTTTAAGTCTGGAGATCGGTCTATAAAGCGGCTACACATAACTAAAATCCAATTTTTTGAGATCAGAAGGTCAGTTTTATATACAAAGAAAACGAAATCATACACATAACTAAAATCCAATTTTTTGAGATCAAAAGGTCAGGTTAGTATACAAAGAATACGAAATCATCAAAAATTGCTTGGAAAATGTTTTCATACCCAAGAAAACATTATAAAAATGGTATTTATAAAAATGACGTTCGCCATTCTACTTATGGGTGATTATGAACATTGATCTCAAATGTTCAGGAATGGATTCTTCTATATAAGGTTGATGTACCATCAGATACACATAGAACAAAGCCATCCAACCTTAAGCACATACATGTTTAATAAAGTGTATATGTATACCATATAACTGCCAAATGCTGTTATATTCGGCATGCTGATTCGGTGGCATTCCCCCAAATGATCCATTACATCTTTTCCCATGAACAGCGAGACTTCTTGATGAGTGGTGTCCCATTGAAGTTGTTCTCACATATAATAATCATTCACCACATAAGAGAGTCCTGCGCCAGGAGCCAGGACAAGTTTGCAAATATTGTTATAAAGGGTAATTTTTTAAGAGCTATAGGAAATTAAAAAAAAATCACATACATTTAATTTAGAAAAGTGCATGAAATCCGGTATCTCAAGAATAAATGCTTCAAGTTGTCTTCCAATGCGTCAATTGAAGCAAACTTGTCTGTATAGACATGAGCTTTGACATAGCCCCAAAAAATTGTCTAAAGGCGTTAAATCGCACGATCTAGGCTGCCAATTTACCGGTCCCGAACGTGAAATAAAATGTTTACCGAACTCTCCTCTCAATAAGTCCATTGTTACGTTTGCTGTGTGGCATGTGGCACCGTCTTGTTGAAATCACATGTCATGCAAGTCAAGCTCTTGCATTTTGGCAAAAAAAAGTTGGCTATCATCTAAGGGTAGCGCTCACCATTCAAGTTTGGTTACAATTCACATCATCTTTGAAAAAGTACGCTGCAATTATACCACCGTCCCATAAACCGCACCAAACTGTGGCTTTTTCTGGATGCATTGATAACTCTTGCAAAGCTTCTGGCTGATCTTCAATCCAAAATTGCAATTCTGAATGTTTACGTACCCATTGAGCCAGAAATGAGCTTCGTCGCTGAACACAATGAAGAAGTCATAATTCAAGACATACTAAGACTACTTATAAACTAAAGTGAAACATACATGTTGTACATAAAACACAATGAAGTATAATTCTAACACTCCTCCTCAACATGAATGTTCCAAAACAATAAAGTTATTTTAAAAATTTAGATATTCCAATTAAATTTACAAATTTAAGATGCTTGATTTTACTTAAATTCTTTGTTAGAATATCCGCTATAATATCATTAGTTGGACAATATTTTAGTTCTACCTCTTTATTTCGAACTACTTCTCGTACATGGTGAAACCTGATGTCAACATGCTTGGTACGATTGTGAAAGACGGGGTTTGAGCCAACTTGTAAGCTCCCTGATTATGAACATGTAACAACACTGGATCACCGATTATGTATTCCATTTCTTCCAACAAACGTTTCAAGTATATTGCCTCTTTTGCAGCATTTGACATCGCCATATACTCGGCTTCTGTGCTACAAAGAGCCACTGTGCTCTGCTTCTTGCTCTCCCAAGATACAGCACAACCATTGAGGAAAAATATGTAACCGGTATATGATTTTCGATCAGTTGTACTGCTTCCCCAGTCTGCATCTGCATAACCGTATACACATTTCTGACCAGCCTTGAATACCAACTTAAGATTAACTGTTCCTGCCAGATATCGTAGATTATTTTTCGCTGCTACAAAGTGTTCCACACGAGGATCAGGATTTCTTTGAGCTAGCTTGTTCACTGAATGTAGAATATCTGGACGTGTAGTAATTGCGATATAAGTTAATTCTCCAATAATTGATTGATATTCGTGCTGATTTGCTTTCTTGCATTCCTCATCACACGTCTTGCAATCTTTCATTCCGTATTCGTTTAGCATGTCCTTTATGTTCTGAACATGGCTCAACGTTATAAAACCTGTATCATTTTCTCGTTCTATCTCCATGCCCAGAAAATGTTGCAATCTTCCCTTGTCACTGATATCAAATTCGCCTGCGATCTTTGCTTTTATTTGAAGAATTTCCTGTTCGTTTTTGCATGCTATGATGATGTCATCAACGTACACTGCCAGTAATATTGTTTCATTATCCTTTTTCATTTTATATAAACATGGCTCATTTTCGAAAGGTACAAATCCAAAATTCTTTAAAATAGTGTCTAATTTTTCGTTCCATGCTCGTCCAGACTGTTTTAATCCATAAATTGCCTTTCGTGACTTCAAAACTTTGCCGTTGCCAATTTTAAAACCTTCTGGTGGCTTCATGTATTACGTCTATTTGATGTAAGTGCATCTCCTCCTGGGCCGCTATAGCTAGTAGCATTCTTATAGCGGCATATCGAACCACTGGAGAGAACATCTCTTTGTAGTCAATTCCATATCGTTGACTATATCCCTTCGCTACCAAACGTGCTTTATAGCGTTCTATTTCGCCGTGCTTATTGCGTTTCAATGCGAATACCCATTTACATCCAATGGCTTTACATTTTGATGGTGGAAAATCTACTTCCTAGGTATTTTTCTTCTGCAATTCATTAAATTCAGCTACCATAGCCTCCCGCCATTCCTAAGAATGGTCGCTTTCCATGACTTCTTTGACTGTCTGAGGAATATTTTCAGTTGTCATGCGACTTAAAACAGTATATACCTTCCTGGGTCTTCCAGGCTTTCCTGTTGTACCAACTTTGGTCTTCCTAGGCCAACTTTTGGTATCTCCTCCTGCCCATCAGAATTCGAATCTTCATCAGCAGTATCAAAATCGTCATCATCATTGCTTTAATTTTTAATACTTTTAGATATTTGTTGTTCGACGCGTTCAATTTGATCATTATCACCATGACTTTCAATCTGTTCAGGTTGATTTTGTGGCAAATAAAATGTAAAACAATCATTCTTTGGCAAATCCTTCGTATCTAATTGAAATTTGTTTTCATCAAAAACAACATCTCTTCTTTCAACTACCTTTCTTTGCTTTTATCATATAATCGATAGGCTTTTGAGACTAAGGAATAACGCACCATTATGTACTCCTCTCCTTTCTTTTCGAACTTACAGTTATGAGTTTTGTTCAAAGCAACGAAATATGAACCGAAAGTTCGAAAATGACTCACATTTGGTTTCTTACCATGCCACACTTCATAAGCTGTCTTATCTGCAAGGTGTTTCGTGGGACATCTATTTCTCAAAGGAATCGCTGTCATTATTGCTTCTGCCCATAGATTATCTTCCACACCAGCATGCAGCATCATGGTTCTTGCCATCTCCACAATAGTTCTATTGGCGCGTTCAGCCACACCGTTTTGCTGAGGACTGCCTTTTAATACCACAACCTTTCAAATATTTGTCAAATTCATGGTTGATATATTCGCCACCATTGTCACTGCGAAGTACCCTGATTTTCTTACCAGTTTGCCTCTCCACGAGCACTTGAAATTCCTTAAACTTTGCAAAAACTTGATCCTTCGACTTTAAGAAATATACAAAAATTCTGTCAGATTCTGATTACATTAGGCTTTCTTGTTATGACCGCATTCGATTTGGTAAACGTGGCTTTCAATCCTTGGTATACTGCCTTACTTATGGATATAAATTTTGCCTGCAACTCTGGCGAATATAAAACGTTATTAAGTGTAATTACACTGCCTTTTGATTTTATCAAAACTTCACCTCTGCCAACAACTTTAAAAAAATTATAACCAGCCAATGCAATTCGTTCATTTTGTTCCTCGAACTTGGTGAATAATCTTCTATCATTGCACATATGTGCAGTCGCACCGCTATCCAAATACCACTTTGACTTATTCAGCTTACCTGCTTCAGAAACAGCTAACATCGTAAAGGATTGATGTCCGTTCTTGCTTTGACTTGCTTCACATTTACTAGCAAAATGTAAAATTTGGCCACAAGTAAAACATTTTCCCTTAAATGGTTTTTTCTTCTCGACTTTACCTCGATATTTGTTTCTGGATCCTGAAGCTTCGTCATCTCGACGTCTGTTTGATTTGGCAGCAAATATCTGTTGTTCTGGCAATTCTTCTTTCTCCATCTGACATTTTCTTTGCGCTTCTTCCAGCAACTTCTGCTTCAAAGATGAAAAACTTGGCAAATTATCTCGGGTTTCAATTGCTACTACGAATTTTTCATATTGTCTAGGAAGACTTGTCAACAAAATGATGGTCAATAACTCCTCTTGAATTTGTATTCCAATCTCGGCTAGCTTCTCCGATATTTCAATGAACTCGTTAAGATGTTGCGACATATTACCATTGTCCTTCATGGTCAAGCCCAGCATTTTCTTGTACAATGCCACTTTCTGCATCGGACCTTGAGGTTTGTGAACTTCTTGGAGCTTTACCCACGCTTCCACCGATGTAGTACAATTCTTGATAAAATTCAGTTGAGAGGGTTTTACGCTTAGGATGATTGTTGCATGCGCCTTTTGATCCTCAATCTTCAATTTCGCAGTCTCAGCATCTTCCACAATGAATGAGCACGCTTCATTGTCCACAATGAATGAGCACGCTTCGCATCTGGATACGCAAACTGTCATAATTTCCATCTTCAAGTTTCTCAATTTGATGCATAGAATTCATTTTCAATAATTTATATTTTTCTTTCTTCAAATGTCAAAAAAAAAAATATTTAAATGCAAAGACTGTCTGTGCCCATAACCTGTTAGTTTGAATCGTTTTTATTGAATGACTAGAATTATTCAATGCATACATATATGATATAAGAATTAACATTGTCATAATTCAAGACCTACTAAGACTACTTAAAAACTAAAGTGAAACAATAGAAAAATAGTCCATAGGAATGGCAACAGATTGAAGCTCGATGGTACCAAAAAAAAAACAGCATCGGTAAGACTCATTAACTTCTATTCAAAGCATCCAAGGAGGATAAAAATCAACACTGCCACAAATTTTATTGATAGGGTTTTCAAAATAAGCGACAAATCCTTCCACATCGAAAATGAGAAGAGAATTCGGAACATACTAGAGCAAAATGATTTCCCAAGAAAAACGGTAACGGATCTAATAAAACACGTGAAGAATAAAAAGGACAAGGCTACGAAGGAACTTGTACCAAGAATTTATAAAATGACAACATATATTTCAGGCTTTTCGGAGAGATTTGGTAATTCCAACATTTACAATTAAGACTCATACCAACTGGCACTAAAAAGCGGCAATACCGTCAACAACCTATTTAGCAAGACTAAAACCAGGATAAGGAAAGAGGAAAAATCGAACGTGTTATACAAGATAAGTTGCGATAGGGACAAGTCCAATATATGCCCAATGGCATATATTGGCACTACAAAAACAAAACTGAAGACAAGGGTTTCCGCTCATAAATCGGATCAAAAGTCAAAGGATAAGCCTTTAGAACAGAAGACTGCACTCACAGCCCACTGCGCAACTCGAGGACATGTACCAAATTTCAAGGACGTCAAGATATTAGCCCAAGAACCTAACTACCAGAGAAGATACACATTAGAAATGCTGCACATAATTAACACTCCAACTGCCTAACGTATGAAGTACAAAACGGATACAGACCACTATGCACCCATATAAAGAAACTTAATACAAAAATATAAGCAATAGACAATAAGCTTCAGTCATTCTTGTGTGGTGTAAGAAATAAGTTCCCTT
This sequence comes from Stomoxys calcitrans, assembly GCF_963082655.1. NCBI lineage: Eukaryota > Metazoa > Arthropoda > Insecta > Diptera > Muscidae > Stomoxys > Stomoxys calcitrans. Next base: position 65,490,448 of record NC_081556.1, on the reverse strand, counting down.
GTTTTAAAATGTAATTTGTAAATTTTAATCAAATTCATATTTTGTTTCTGTGCTTTTGTTAAATTCTGTTTTATGTTACTATAATCTTTTTAGTTATCCATTCCCTGATGAAGATTACAGGCGGTAATCGAAATATTAGAAAAATTTAAATAAAACAATTAATTTAAAAAAAACATCTGTTTTTAATAATTGTACATGACCTCAAGACGAATTATCCACGAAATTTTAATCAAAAGGTCTACAATACACAATATAATATTATTTGTAAATAATATGAAACTGATTTATAAACATACATTTTATTCTTTTATATTATAATTAAACAAATATAGACATTTTGATTAGTTATTTTTTATTTCCTTAATTTATTTAATATTGCTTTTTGAATATAGGAGCCACCGTGGTTTAGCATGTCCGCTTTTCACGTCGAGCGCCTGTGTTCAAATTCCGGCGAGAATTTCAGAAAAGATGTCCATCGGTTGTTATTCCCTGGCGACACTAATGAGGTATTTCCCTTACCGCAGGCCGCGGCAATACGTTCGGACTTAACTACAAAATTTCCCATCAACATACCATTATGTAACAGGGGATACTTCACTCATATCAATGAGTGCCATCCGATTAAAGGGTCTCCTTTTTTATGCCTAATCAGAACGGCTTGCCGCATATCGACGCCACTTGGTAGACAAGTTTTAACATGGATACCTCACAAATGTTGCCAGCATTAGTAAAGGGATAACCAAATATGAAAATTTTCTGATGTTCACGCGGGGGTTTGAACCCATGCGTACGACGTCAAAGACGGACATTCTAACTTCTGCGCCACGTTGGCCTCCACGAATGGGGAGAGAACGAGGTATCTTACATGGAGCTTAAACTTTTATCAGACAGAAATCTTTGCTTTGCTTTTGTAAATTGCAAATTTTCTTATAAACATCTCATTATATAACAATAGATTTTTCTTATTTCAGTAAATGCTGTCCGATTCCGGTTTCTAACTCAATGATAAGCGACCTCTTGTTTGTAACTGAGTCCGAATAGTGTGCCGCTGAGCGAAACAAAAATGTGCAAAAGTTTAACATGGCTGATCTTAGAATTTGCCGCCGGTGTTAATGAGAACATAACCGCTGAAATTTTTTTTTGAATTAAGAACCATGCTTCGGCGTGGTGAGCGGACGTACTTCCCTATCAAAGGCCTGCAAATACCAATTTTTTTAATTATGCGATTGAAACCATTTGAATGAAATGAAAACAATCCAAATGATGTTTTTACCTTTAATTGTACATGGATATTGAAGGGAGGAAAACACAAGGAATGCAATTTGCCTGTTACTTTTGAGGCGTTAAATAAACGTTTGAAAAAATTTAGCAAAGGCGTCTTAAAATTTAAAAAATCTTTTTATACCCTCCACCATAAGATGGGGGGTATACTAATTTCGTCATTCTGTTTGTAACTACTCGAAATATTCGTCTGAGACCCCATAAAGTATATATATTCTTGATCGTCGTGAAATTTTATGTCGATCTAGCCATGTCCGTCCGTCTGTCCGTCCGTCCGTCCGTCTGTCTGTCGAAAGCACGCTAACTTCCGAAGGAGTAAAGCTAGGCGCTTGAAATTTTGCACAAATACTTCTTATTAGTGTAGGTCGGTTGGTATTGTAAATGGGCCATATCGGTCCATGTTTTGATATAGCTGCCATATAAACTGATCTTGGGTCTTGACTTCTTGAGCCTCTAGAGTGCGCAATTCTTATCCGATTGGGATGAAATTTTGCACCAAGTGTTTTGTTATGACATCCAACAACTGTGCCAAGTATGGTTCAAATCGGTCCATAACCTGATATACCTGCCATATAAACCGATCTTGGATCTTGACTTCTTGTGCCTCTAGAGGGCGCAATTCTTATCCGATTGGGATGAAATTTGGCACCAAGTGTTTTGTTATGACATCCAACAACTGTGCCAAGTATGGTTGAAATCGGTCCATAACCTGATATAGCTGCCATATAAACCGATCTTGGGTCTTGACTTCTTGAGCCTCTAGAGTGCGCAATTCTCATCCGATTGGGATGAAATTTTGCACGACGTGTTTTTTTAAAATATCCAACAACTGTGCCAAGTATGGTTCAAATCGGTCCATAACCTGATATAGCTGCCATATAAATCGATCTTGGGTCTTGACTTCTTGAGCCTCTAGAGTGCGCAATTCTCATCCGATTTTATTGAAATTTTTCACGACGTGTTTTGTTATTATATCCAACAACTGTGCCAAGTATGGTTCAAATCGTTCCATAACCTGATATAGCTGCCATATAAACCGATCTTGGGTCTTGACTTCTTGAGCCTCTAGAGGGCGCAATTCCTATCCGATTTGAATGAGTTTTGGCACGTAGTATTTCGTTACGATGTCCAACAACTGTGCCAAATATGGTTCAAATCGGTTCATAACCTGATATAGCTGCCATACAAACCGATCTGGGATCTTGACTTCTTGAGCCTCTAGAGGTCGCAATTGTTATCCGATTTGCCTGAAATTTTGTACGACGGATTCTTTCATGACCATCAACATACGTGTTTATTATGGTCTGAATCGGTCCATAGCCCGATACAGCTCCCATATAAATCGATCTCTCTATTTTACTTCTTGAGCCCACAAAGGGCGCAATTCTTATTCGAATTGGCTGACATTTTACACAGGTCTCCAACATATAATTTAATTGTGGTCCAAACCGGACCATATCTTGATATCGCTCTAATAGCAGAGCAAATCTTTTCATATATCCTTTTTTTGCCTAAGAAGAGATGCCGGGAAAAGAACTCGACATATGCGATCCATGGTGGAGGGTATATAAGATTCGGCCCGGCCGAACTTAGCACGCTTTTACTTGTTTATAATTAGGAATTTTTAGTCATTTTCAATGCATAAATAAATTCGAATGGAATAAAACTTTCACATAAAAGTAAAATAAATAAAAATGTTTACTCTTTGATATTGACTGTTTTCAACTATTTATTTAGTTTTTCTATAATTTCGAAATGTTTCTCCTACAAATGAAATTTACTAAGACTTTATAGCACAAGACTTGATGCCTTCGTACATTTCCCAGTGTATTCCGGGTATTACAAACTTGTCTATTTTGATTCACCACATTCGACGATTGAAAGTCAATCAATGTATTTTTGGGAATCATGTGCATCTTAGCAATGTGACAGATGTATCGTGTCACACAAAGCACTTCTTATTATTATCGGTGCGATTCAGTTAGATTTGGATAACGCCCCCAAATCGGTCTTCAATTTCAACTTCTTAAGCTCCTTGCAGCCTTAATTTTTACTGCATAAACCGATCCATCGATTTGCTTTTTGATATCAGATATAAATATACATGTTCGCACGAAACCAGAGAAATTCAGGTCATGCATTTTATTCCCATTTTTTAATGTATGTGATGACATTGTCAAAGATAATTTAACAATTCTCCTCGAATATGGACCACATCGAAACAATTTTCTAAATTCTTGAACACAAAAGAATTCTTTTGATTTAAATTGCGTATGCTCTCCGAATTTCCATATTTAATAAATTAAACCACTTAATGAGATCAAATTTAATACATGTGGAAACATCCTCAAAATAAGACCAATGTCTTTAAATTTAATAAAAACTTGACTTTTTTAAGTGTTTTTTAATCTTAAAATAAAGTTGCAAACATTTCTTACTAATACTAATGCTATTTTTGACTTTTATTCAAATTCAATTTATAGGTAATTTCTTTATATTATAGTTAATATACTACAATATAACGCACCTCAAATTTAGCTCAAAGACATGCATCCTTATGTCAAGGATGAGATTTTAAAGATTAAACATACTATTTTTAAGGTTTTTAAGCCAAGCATAAAATCGTTAACATTAGGAGCATTTACTTCCCATTTAAGACAAAATCGCTTCCTCAATATTACGAAAAAAATTGATAATAGGATAAATTTTTTTTCAGTGAACTAGAATTCCGCTTGTACGGACTAAAGCTTTGAGTCTTTAACTTATATGAACTGTCATTTAAGGTCATTTTTTCCTCGCCAAATGGAAGCATTTTATACTCCAAAGTATCTTTGAAATCCACAATACACATTTTGTCCCTAATCCAAAGAGTCGGATACGGGCCAGATACAGAAAAATACCCTCAAATCATCAATGAGACGCCATCATTATGTTTCACCACCATCTACGGTTCGGTTACTTAGGAATATACTCAGATACTTAGTTGCCGTTTCTATTAACATGCATAAGTTAGCAGAGGGCGCTGCTGTCCTATAATGTTATGTAAACATTGTTTGTTCGGCTTTCTTTATGATAAATGAGACAAACGACAAACTCCTTCACTTGGAATTTAACTCTAACTTTTTCTCACACCTGTCTTTTCCATCACTATTGGAGTTTCATACTTAATGGATTGTTTTTTACCACAGCCTTACTCAGCCTCAGCCCCAGAATCTAATACATAATTATTAGTTTTTTATTACATGTGACCATTTGGAGAAACGTCATCTAATAATTTTCATATCACTCAATTCTTTCTACAGCGCTATCACCACCCACAAAGGAGAAGATATCATCTTAACATTTTCCGTACCCTTGAGTATTTTAAAGCCTGGAATTCTTATTCTCCACATCCATTTCCCGGATAAAACTTTAGTGCTGCCGAAGCGGCCTTACAATGTTAAGATTTATCTGCACAAACCGGACCATAGTCAGGATTCGGAATTTCCACCAATGCTGCGTTAGCCTCGTCTTCTGAGTCCACTAGCAGTTCATCCCCACAATAATCGTTCGATCTTGTCATGATGAGTTTCCTCACGCATCCAGGGGCAGTTGAGAAACCAGTGGAATCACTCTTCCTCAGGACACTTGCGGTGTAGACGATTCCGCCTTACATACGTCATTAGCAGCTGCTGTCGAAGTACTTTTTGATTTCCGCCCGTCCTCGCTGGCGCACACCTTGAGCCCAATCCAATCGGATGACCCACCCACACAGATCTTGTCGAGCTCCGTTTCGACGCCTTCCCCTCCTGTTTTGACCGTGGCAGACGAATTTCAGTCTCCTGCAATTCGCCAAACGTTGGATATGTGGTCGATTGTTCGTCAGACAAGTGTTTAGCAACAACTGCCGAGACGTCTTCTTATTCCTTAACCCGAACGCTTCTATAGACCTTCAGTTTCAACTCTTTCAGACTGATTGAATCTGCGAGACAGCCGGAGTTTAGAACGAATACTGCATGTCTCTCTTAGGATTACATTCCTTAGTCTTCTAAGTATGGATTGAGGATCTGAGGGAATCCTTGGTATCCAAGCGTGTGACATTGGTTGAGAAGAAATATCTTCCTTCTTGAATTAATCCTGTGCTGCGCCTCACCAGATCTCACCAATCCTTTTTTGGGTGCAACGATACATTTCAATTGGACGTTGATTCCCGAAAGCAATTAGTTTGTATCGGCCGCGACTCCAGCCTGCATCGTCGCAGACTGGAGGTGGCTCAAGTAATTCCGCATGGATATAGGAGTATATTGATTACAACACATTGACTATCCCACTCCAATTATTCTTAGGTATGCAGCCCCTTTCTTCCCCTTTGTCGACACTACTATTGGGTTGCCTAAAAAGTAATTGCGGATTTTTTTAAAAGAAAGTAAATGCATTCTTAATAAAACTTAGAATGAACTTTAATCAAATATATAATTGCCATTTTGTTCGATAACCTTTTGCCATCTTCCTGGCAAATTTAGTATTCCACGCTCATAGAACTTCTGGCCTTTATCTGCAAAAAACTGAACCAAGTGCGATTTTATAGCATCATCATTGCCGAAAGTTTTACCATTTAAGGAGTTCTGCAAAGATCGAAATAAATGGTAGTCTGATGGTGCAAGGTCAGGGCTATATGGTGGATGCATCAAAAGTTCTCAGCCAAGCTCACTCAGTTTTTGGCGAGTGACCAAAGATGTGTGCGGTCTAGCGTTGTCCTGGTGGAATATGACACCTTTACGATTGACCAATTCTGGTCGCTTCTTCTTGATGGCTGTATTCAATTTGTCCAATTGTTGACAGTAAACATCCGAATTAATAGTTTGGTTCCTTGGAAGCAGATCAAAATATACCACACCCTTCCAATCCCACCAAACAGACAACCTTCTTTTGGTGGATATCAGCCTTTGAAGTGGTTTGAGCTGGTTCACCATGCTTGGACCATGATCGTTTTCGACTAACGTTGTTGTTAACAATCCATTTTTCATCTCCAGTTATGATTCGTTTTAAAAACGGATTGAATTCATTGCGTTTAAGGTGCATATCACAAGCGTTGATTCGGTTTGTTAAATGAATTTCTTTCAATACATGTTTTACCCAAATATCAAGCTTTTTCACCAGTTCAAGACTTTTTATGTGATAATGAACGGTTGATTTTGGTATATTTAACTTCTCTCCTATCTCACGCTCAGTTACATGACGATCCAATTCGATTAATGCTTTGATTTGGTCATCATCAACTTCATTTGGCCGACCTGAACGTGGCTCATATTTAAGTGAAAAATCTCCAGAACGGAATTTGCGAAACCAATTTTGACACTGTCTTCCTTTTAAGGCTTTATCACCATACACATCTCGTAACTTTTTAGCAACCTGCTCCGCGTTTTTTCCTTTACGGAAATAATAAAGTAAAATATGACGAAAATGCTCCTTTGTGGGCTCCATATTAAAATTGACGCCAAACAAACAAATGTAAACAAAATTTCGCGCACTTTTTTTCTAAAGCAAGCTAAAAGTAACAGCTGATAACTGACAGAAGAAAGAATGCCCCAGCCCCAGAATCTAATACATAATTATTAGTTTTTTATTACATGTGACCATTTGGAGAAACGTCATCTAAAAATTTTCATATCACTCAATTCTTTCTACAGCGCTATCACCACCCACAAAGGAGAAGATATCATCTTAACATTTTCCGTACCCTTGAGTATTTTAAAGCCTGGAATTCTTATTCTCCACATCCATTTCCCGGATAAAATTTTTGTGCTGCCGAAGCGGCCTTACAATGTTAAGATTTATCTGCACAAACCGGACCATAGTCAGGATTCGGAATTTCCACCAATGCTGCGTTAGCCTCGTCTTCTGAGTCCACTAGCAGTTCATCCCCACAATAATCGTTCGATCTTGTCATGATGAGTTTCCTCACGCATCCAGGGGCAGTTGAGAAACCAGTGGAATCACTCTTCCTCAGGACACTTGCGGTGTAGACGATTCCGCCTTACATACGTCATTAGCAGCTGCTGTCGAAGTACTTTTTGATTTCCGCCCGTCCTCGCTGGCGCACACCTTGAGCCCAATCCAATCGGATGACCCACCCACACAGATCTTGTCGAGCTCCGTTTCGACGCCTTCCCCTCCTGTTTTGACCGTGGCAGACGAATTTCAGTCTCCTGCAATTCGCCAAACGTTGGATATGTGGTCGATTGTTCGTCAGACAAGTGTTTAGCAACAACTGCCGAGACGTCTTCTTATTCCTTAACCCGAACGCTTCTATAGACCTTCAGTTTCAACTCTTTCAGACTGATTGAATCTGCGAGACAGCCGGAGTTTAGAACGAATACTGCATGTCTCTCTTAGGATTACATTCCTTAGTCTTGTAAGTATGGATTGAGGATCTGAGGGAATCCTTGGTATCCAAGCGTGTGACATTGGTTGAGAAGAAATATCTTCCTTCTTGAATTAATCCTGTGCTGCGCCTCACCAGATCTCACCAATCCTTTTTTGGGTGCAACGATACATTTCAATTGGACGTTGATTCCCGAAAGCAATTAGTTTGTATCGGCCGCGACTCCAGCCTGCATCGTCGCAGACTGGAGGTGGCTCAAGTAATTCCGCATGGATATAGGAGTATATTGATTACAACACATTGACTATCCCACTCCAATTATTCTTAGGTATGCAGCCCCTTTCTTCCCCTTTGTCGACACTACTATTGGGTTGCCTAAAAAGTAATTGCGGATTTTTTTAAAAGAAAGTAAATGCATTCTTAATAAAACTTAGAATGAACTTTAATCAAATATATAATTGCCATTTTGTTCGATAACCTTTTGCCATCTTCCTGGCAAATTTAGTATTCCACGCTCATAGAACTTCTGGCCTTTATCTGCAAAAAACTGAACCAAGTGCGATTTTATAGCATCATCATTGCCGAAAGTTTTACCATTTAAGGAGTTCTGCAAAGATCGAAATAAATGGTAGTCTGATGGTGCAAGGTCAGGGCTATATGGTGGATGCATCAAAAGTTCTCAGCCAAGCTCACTCAGTTTTTGGCGAGTGACCAAAGATGTGTGCGGTCTAGCGTTGTCCTGGTGGAATATGACACCTTTACGATTGACCAATTCTGGTCGCTTCTTCTTGATGGCTGTATTCAATTTGTCCAATTGTTGACAGTAAACATCCGAATTAATAGTTTGGCCAATTGCTTTGTACGTGGTCAACAAGGTTTCTTTGTCTGCACCCCAAGTGCTGCCAGCGAGTGACTTGAGGACCTTGTTTCTACTTTTGACTTTATTGCAGATTGCTGTGGCATGTGAGAAGAAAGTGTAGGAGCTGTCAAATGTGACGCCAAGTATTTTGGGACACTTGATGGGCGGAATCATTTCTCCATCGATCATCACATTCAGCTCAGTATTCACCTCACGCGTATTTGTAATGAAGAGTGTGGCTGAAGATTTGGTGGCGGATATCTTCAGATTTCTTGCAGCGAAATATGAGGCAAGCTCGTTGAGGTAGACGTTCAACCTATCGCAGATGTCATCAATGGGTGGGGGGCCTGATGCCATGATCGTACAATCGTCCGCATATGATACGATCTCTATGCCATCAGGAGGAGGTGGGATGGAGGATAGGTAGAGGTTAAACAGAGCCGGAGATATCACCCCATCTTGGGGAACTCCCTGTTTCACTCTACGGTGTTTTGGCTTCTTATCCCTAAATTCCACAAATGACTGGCGGCCACACAGATAATTCGCGACCCAACGTTTCAGGCCTGGCTGGAGGGACGTGTTGGCGATGTCCTCAAATAATTTGGCATGGCTGACCGTGTCGAATGCCTTCGATAGGTCCAGTGCCACGAGGACCGTCCTATCACATGGCCTGGGTTGATTGAAGCCAAGGCAAATGTGTGTGGTGATGGCATGCAAAGCTGTTGTTGTGCTGTGCAGTCTCCGAAATCCATGTTGATGCTCGGCGAATGGAAATTCTCCTACGAGGCTCGGGAGGAGTAATGCCTAAAGGGTCTTTGCCACTGGTGAGAGAAAAGAGATCGGTCTGTACGACTCCCCCAAACTCGGGTCTTTTCCAGGCTTCAGTAGAGGGATCACTCTGCCCATTTTCCAGACATCGGGAACTATAAGAGTGTTCAATGACAGGTTAAGGACAGTGGTAAGGTACTCAACTCCAGGTGAATCCAGATTCTTCAGCATCAATGTAGAGATTCCGTCGGGGCCCAACGCCTTAGATGATTTGGCGCCACGAATCACATTCGTAACTTCGCCCACGGTAATTTGTGATGGCTGTTCATCGGCTCGGAGACCACGAATACGGCGAATGGCTCTCCTCCTTGCCCTGTCTCTCTCGGGATGCACAATAAATTGACGGTTGAACATCCTGGCGCATCTCTTCGGATCAGTCACGGTTATCTCGCCAAAAGTGACTGATGTCCTGTCGTCCCGTCTACCGGGGTTCGAGAGAGACTTAACAGTTTGCCTGCACCGGTGCCTAAGTTATATTGCTCCAAGTGTTCCAGCCACAAATTCCGCTTATGTTCGTTGACTACCCTGTTTATTTCCAAATTCAGCTCGCTGATTCTGGGGTTAGCGGGGTCCATAGCACGAATCCCATCACGCTCGTCTGCGAGTACCACTGCTTGCGCCGGGAAATTCGGTCGCACTTGTGGTATTCGACCGGCTGGTATAAAGCGAGCGGCTGCTGCGTTGATGATGTCTCGGAATTTCCTCTCGGCCACAAGCACATCAGAGGGGGGTGGCAGTTCATTGAAGCGGCGATTGGTATACTCTCTGAAGCCGGTCCAATTGGCCTTCTTGTAATTGATGAACGTCCGGCGCTCAGAGGTTATGAAGTCGGGTGGTCGGTCGATGGTGAGGATTATGGGGAGGTGGTCTGACCCCAAAGAGATGACGGCTTGCCAGGATACATCACTCAGGAGATCAGGGGATGCAATTGAGATGTCTGGCGAGCTGCTGCACCTTCTCGTAATCCTAGTGGGGGCATCCTCATTCACCGTGCAAAACGTGGAGCTATCTATCTGCTCTGCCAAAGCTATGCCACGCTGGTCGTTACCTAGGGGAGAATGCCATGACGAGTGATGTGCATTAAAATCCCCCAGAACCAGACGACCATGGCCAGATAGCAACCCACTTATGTCGGGGCTGTAGGCCTGGCCATTAATCGGGACACAGCTACCAACCGGCGGTATATACACGTTGTATATCTCTATCTCGGCAGTACCAGACCTGACTGCTACCCCCATACATTCCATGCATGGGCCACTAGCGTCAAGCGCAGGCGAGATAGGTCTATACTGCACGGAATGGTATATAACGAAGGCCAATCCCCCACCTCCATTCCTTGAGCGATCCTTACGTAGCACATTGTAGCCGTGACAACTGTGCAAGCTGCAGGTGTTAGTCAGCTTTGTCTCCTGGATCGCTGCGACCGATATGCTCTTCCGACTCATAAAATCTACAATCTCATAAATCTTGCCTCGCAGTCCATTGCAGTTTAACTGCAAGAACGATACACTTCCCGGCACTGGCCTGGCAATAGTAGGGCTAGGGTGCTGTCGTTGCATAAATTGCCGTACGGGAGAGGTTGGGGGGGTCACATAGTCCGACGACGAGGACGCCGAAGGCGACGACGGCGACGCTTGTGACCCACTGCTGGCTATGTTCGCACAGCACCTAGCGACATAGCCAGTATGACTATACTCCCGTAGCGAAGTTAGGCCAGAGCAAGAACGGAAGTGTACCCACTCCAAGCACCGGTTACACCTCACCGACACTGACCGATGATGAAGGCGGTTCTGGCAAACGGAACAGAACCAGGGTCCGGGGTTCTTTTCAATCCCGGCACGGACCAGAAGCGTACGGAGAAGGCACTCCGGGATGTGCCTCTCCCATGACGAAAAAAGACGAACACGTACACTGAGGCGGCAGCCCTTGCCGATGAAGATTCCATTGGGTCAATCCGGTGCGTACAACCGGCTGCCATGGGATTGAGGGATATGGTAATTCCATTCGGTTCCATCGGGAATAGTGGTGCACTATGGTAATTCCATTCGGTTCCATCGGGAATAGTGGTGCACTAATTTTTATCAAATAGCGGCTAATGTAGGGTGTAATCCACACTGTCTGGAACATCGGATATTGTGTCAAGGATAACACAGTGTCTGTAGCCGCCTTATGACCAATGAGAACTTCCTTAACCTCACGGCAGTGGTCGCTGCAATTTGTCTAGCCACAATGTCCAGAGGCACAAGATGTAGCACCATCTAATTCAGTGAATTAGATGGTGTCGCCTCAGTGCGGCTGTGATGCACAAACAAGCCATTCCTTGGATACGGTTAAGAATTGACTTTTGAAGCGCCGTCCACCAGACAACAACACTGTATAGCATTAAAGGACTGACAACTGCAGTATATACATAATGCATGACACGCGGTCTAAACCCCAACTGTTGCCAATTACTCTCTTGCAGGTGTATAGGGCAAGAGTGGCCTTTTTTGTCCATTTCAAAATATTGGATTCAAAGTTCAATTTCCTGTCTAGCAAAACACCCAAGTATTTTGCGCTTTCTGTAAATACATTCTCTCCATCCAAGGAGACAGTTTCCACTGTAGGCAACTTGTATCTCCTGCTGAAAAGAACTACTTCTGTCTTGCACGGACTTATACCTAGACCACTTACGATAGCCCATTTTACTGTTGCACGAAAAAACTTCATATCTCTTAGAGTGCTGGGAAACTTTTCCCTAACCGCAATTGCCACGTCATCAGCATACGCGACCACTTTTACACCTTTTTCTTCCGGAGACGATAGTATATTGTTATTGCCTATAATCCAAAGTAGAGGAGACAGTACACTTCCTCGTTCCGTGCTTCCCCGCTGGCGCATACTTTCTCTAAAGAACAGGGAGCAAACGGTGAGATCCTCACCTATTCCTAAGATGCCCATCTACTGGAGGACCAATGATTGAGGTAATACAGATAAACCTCCACCGGAGCGAGACAGTTGGAGAAAATCAGCAAGGGCAAAACTCATATTGCCTTAATTTAGAAGCCATAAACGACCCGGAACAAATTTCTCGACTGAACCATATTAACTACCAATTATTCTATGATAACACTGGTACTCGGCCGAGGACCTGCGTTATTTGTCATAAAAATGTAAATTATATATTTTCCCCAGAGTTGTCAACGTTGGATGCAATAGTGGTGAGACAGGGAAATGGTGGAGCATACCTGGCGTCACTTTATCTGACTTTCGACTCTCCGACACCGCCACACACGTCAAAGCTGCAACGGCTGGTGAGGAAAGCAAAACAGACAGATAACGAGGTACTAATAGGGTGCGATGCGAACTCGCCCCACCTGCCCAAGACCTGGCAAAGTTTTTAAATACTAACGACCTAATAACACTTAATATTGGTAACACCGCTACCTTTGTTAATAGGATTAGGGAGGAGGTATTAGATGTGACGATATGTTCGGAACATCTAATAGATGAGGTTTAGAATAGGAGGGTCTCCATGGAACTCTCTTTCTCTGATCGTAGCGATGGTCAGGTTTAGAATAGCAAGGCCATCGCCGAATCCGATAAGCTTCCGGAATAAGTTGAAAACCAACCGAACAAAACTTGGAAGACTACTCAGAAGAAGACTTGGGCAAAATAATTTAGATTGTCCACTGCACTGGTGGGGTTTTCGAAGATAGTTGTCCTCTTCGGAAAATTAAATAAGCCCAAGAAATATCCTGGATCACCGGGGAGATTCGCATTATTGGGAAAGAGGTCTCCAGACTTTATAACAGAGCACGTCGTAAAAAACCGGAAGTTTATTGGGATGTGCAACTTAATCATATCATATGTTTAGTTAACTTGTATTACACAGGGCTCAAGGAATGCAATAAAATTATCTGAGCGCAAAACGTCCCTCCTGGAAACTTTTCTGCGAACAGATCGATAGCGTTATGACGCCACCTAAATGAAAAAGTTTCTCTCAAAAACCCATGTCCAAACTGAAACTTTAATAGACGACATGGGAGTGAGAGCAGAGACAACGGAGGACATGTTGAGGCTTTTGGCGAAAACCCATTTTCCACAGGATACGAAGGGAACCACGGAGACATCGGAATCTTGGAATAATGATGTTGATCGAAAGTTTGTAAATACGGAAATTATGGTGAAGAAATCCTTGAAGAGCTTCAAACTATTTAAGTCACCCGGGCTTGATGAAACAATTCTCGCATAACTACAGAGGAGGTAGACTATCTGGCGCTCCACCTAGCCATTATTTTCACAGCGTGCCAAGGACTTGCATATACTCCGAAATCCTGGCAAGGGTGGTACTTATACCCATGCCCGGCAAGGCAAGTTATGCCACACCAAAGGCCTACAGACCTATAAAAACCCATGGAACATATTTTGGATACCATGATAAAGAGTAGGACATCCAGCGAACCGCGCAAATACAAACAGCATGTCTATGTCGAGGGAAAGTCGGTGGAGACTACCCTGATGCCAAAACACACACTGGCGGTATGCATTGACATCAAGGGGGCTTTTATAACTATAAGGGAGAAAGTGGCACAAAGCACACCACAGGGGGCATTTTATTGCCTCTCCTTTGGGTGACCACCATAAATGACCTATTACGGATGCTGACTGAGGAGGGAATCGAACCTGACTGCTACGTAGACGATGCTATAATACTTATAAGGGGAAAGGATCCGAACCAGCTATGCACAAGTGCCGGAAGGGTAAAATCGTTGCGGCAAGTGATATCATGTGTAGGGCATGCGGGGAAGATGATGAGACGTTGGAGCATTTGTCATTGCCCGGCTTTCGCGTCTTACAGATACCGGCACTTAGGTGGGGACACAATACCAGAAATGAACCAACTTAGGGGCGAAAACCATTAAGGATTTTGTAAGTAGCACGGAATTCATAACTTAGATTGTCTTTTTCGAGGTTACTTTTCAACATAACCTAACCAACACATTTGCTATAAATTTTGGGTGACCAGAAGAATATTCACAATCGTACATTTTGGTACTAAAACGTCCAAAGTGGTACATTCTTTACGAAGGGGACAGATTTCTGAAATGTTATCCGCAATTATTGCAAAACTTCATAATCGTATAAACTAAGTGACTATCTAGGGTTTTGGAAGTCTGCAAAAATTCTAGTCGCTTTATGTATACTGTCAAGGTGTAACTGTATCCCAATTTTGTGAGCTCTAGTTAGATCCACAAAGAAAGTACCAAATTGTACATTTTAATACGTAATACATAATACTTTCTAGTCGCCCATTCAGTATCCCAAAATTTCAAGCTTCAGCTCAATCCGTAAGTTCTCGCCCGATATATACTCTCAAGGTGTACCTGTATCCCAAATTTCATCAGAGCTCCATCTCAGTCCATAAAGAAAGTACCATTTTATACGTTTAAGTACTTAAATGTACGACTTTCAAAAAAACTCACCTTGTAGCCAGTTATATACTGTCAAGAGTTACTGTATCCCGAGTTGGAGAGATGTACCTTAAACTGTTAAGAACCTTTTATTTTGTAATTTTAAAACCTTAATGTATGAATTTCAAAAAATTATTTTAGTCGGCCAGTATATTCTCTCAAGGAGTACCATTATTTCAAATTTCAGAGCTTTAGCTCAGTTTGTAAAGAAAGTATTATTTTGTACGTTCGGTACCTAAATGTACAAATATCAAATTATTCTTCTACTCGCCCGATATATTCTCTCAAGGTGTAACTGTATCCCAGATTTAAGAGCTCCAGCTCAATCCTTCAATGTGTACCTGTATTCCAATTTGGAGAGCTTTAGCTCAAGCCGTAAAGAAAGTACCATTCTGTACGTTTAGTACAAAAATATACGAATATCAAAAAAATTTTGCAGTCGCCCAAAAAATACTGTCAAGGTGTACCTGTAGCCACAATTTAAAGGCTCTAGTTCAATCTGTAAAGAAAGTGCCATTTTGTACGTTTTAGTACCAAAATGTGCAAACTTGAAAAAATCTTCTGGTCGCTCAATTATACTGTCTGTTGTGTATCTTTATCACTTTCGAGAGTTGTAGCTAAATCTATAAAAAATTAAAATTTTGCACTATTACGAATATTAAAAAAATCTTCTGGTCGCCCGATACATACTGTCAAGGTTTACCTTTATTCCAATTTGAAGAGCTTTAGCTCAATCTGCAAAGTATCATTTGGACGCGTTAGTACAAAAATTTACGAGTTTCAAAAAAAAAAAAACAAAAATTGGTCGTCCGATACATACCATTAAGGTGTAACTGTATCGCTATTGTGGGAACCTTCGTTCAATTCGTAAAGAAAGTACGATCAGTGATGCCAACAATTTACCAGTAAAAACTACAACAAAAAAATTTAAAACGGGTAAAAGAGAGTAAAATCTTCTGGAAAAAAGCGTAAAAAAGCACTAAACACAAATTCTGGAAAATTTTAAAAACATAATACATACTTTTGTTTGTTTCTCTTTTGAGACGAGCTCAATGATCGGAGATTTTGTTTGCAAATGGAAAAGGAAAGCCAGAGATTGCAACACACACCAGCCACCAAGGGGCGCGTTTCTTCTTTGGTTAGAAAACTTTGCCAACTCAGCAGAAACTGTCTTAGTGAAGAAGTCTGTTCATTTGTGGCAATGTTCTTCTATAAAAATCTACTGCAGAGGGGATGTGGTTGGAGGGGACGTTGTATTTTGCTGTCTGCTTGCTGAGTATATGGCAGATTTCTACAAATTATATAGTTGGGCCACCCGGGTGGGTTTTGGATTACGACGTACAAAAACTCGTTGGACCGGCGATGGTTAAATGCTGTATGGTGAATTCCAAGGAAACGAACGAAAGGTTTCATTTGAAATAATTATCTTAAAATCTAAATTTACCAGGGTGATCATTCCGCCATATTAAAAGTTTTCAGACTGACAAAATAAAATATTTATATTAAAGACAATTTTAAAATAAAAATTTTCTACAGATATCATTTCAATTGAAGAATTAAACTAGAATTAAGAGAAAATTCGTATATTATTATCTGAAACATTTTTGGTAAATTAGGTTAGGTGTAAGTGGCAGTCTGCCATCAGACTCACTTAGACGTTTTCGCCCATTGTGATATCACAGGAACAGAAGAAGGAAGATGCCTTCAAGTTCCCACCGTTGAACCACCCAGATCGCTTTAAAAAGCCCAATAACTTTCGAATATTCACATCCGCTAAATCAGATAGGTTCTCAAAAAATGAGAACCAAAAATGGAACTCCTTCTGCCTGCTAGTGCGGGACACACACACAGAAGGTGTTCTATAGTCTCGTCTTCTTCAATGCCCTCATAGCTTCTGCAAAAGTCGTTGCTGGCAACCTTCAGCCTATCAGCATGTTGTCCGATTAGACGAGACCTATCATGACGGACATAATGACTGAAATGACTCCAAATGACAGCAAAGCGGTAGACCTCTTTAAGTCTAGATTAGGCCTCATAGTCCTTCGTTGCCATTCGGACCTGGTCCTGGAAACTATTACCAGGGATATCTTAGTACTATTCGATTCTATCCGGAATAGTGGTACAGTACTTTTTATCAAAAAGCGGCTCAGGTAGGGTGTAATCCATACTGTCTGGAACATCGGATATTGTATCAAGGACAACACAGTATCCGTATCCGCCAGATGACCAAAGAGAAAGCTTCCTTAACCTCACGGCAATGGGATCCAGAGGCGTAAGATTTAGCACTAAATTCAGTGCATCAGATGGTGTCGTCCTCAGAGCGGCTGTGATGCATAAACAAGCCGGCATTTGGATCCGGTTTAGTATTGAGCAGTAGGTGGATTTTGAAGCGCCGTTCACCAGACAACAACACTGTATAGCATTAAAGGTCTGACAACAGCAGTATATACCCAATGCATGCACGGGGTTTAAACCACCAACTTGTCCCAACGGCTCTCTTGCAGGTGTATAGGCAAGAGATGGCTTTCTTGCCCTTTCCAAAATGTTGGATTTGATATTCAATTTCCTGCAAAACACCACTTTTAAGCCTTTTTCTTCCAGAGACAATAATATATTTTTAATGGCTATATTCAAAAGTAGAGGAGACAGTAAACCTCCTAGAGGTGTTCCTCTGCTGACCCATCTTTTTAGATCCACAGATCCCAAGCCTGCCGTAATACATTTTTTAAGTAAGTAAGTTATTAATAAACTTTTTTATGGTAGAGTTGATGCTCAGAAACTTCAACTCCATGGTTGAAGTAGGTTTTACATTGAAAGCACCTTCAATGTCAAGAAATGCTACCATTGTATATTACTTGGCAGCGAGAGAACCATCTATGTTGCCGACTGGGTCGTGAAGGGCTGTTTCAGTGGATTTGCCTTTACTATTTGCATGCTGCTGCCGCGACAGACGATCTCCTGGTTCTACCGACTTGACTTATAAGTAAGCAAATTAAATTAAAATATTTCGCCTTCGTGTGGTAGGGTTATCCTGCTTTCGGAATGAAAATCATCTTCGTGTCCCTCCATCCATCCAGTCTATCATACACAGCTTGTAATTCAACCAGTGATACATCATCAGAGCCTGGTGACTTAAAGGAGTCGGAACTTCGGATTTTCGGCCCAGACACAATTTTCCTAATAACCTCCGACAAATGCATACCAGTGGCAACCTCTTCTGGCGCCACGTTGTCCTTTGGAGAATTTCTCGGGAAATGTATATCAACCAGTAGTTCTAGTGTTTCCTCACTAGACATTGTCCATACATTCTCTGACTTCTGAATATACCCCACCGTACTAGGTATCGAGGACAGAACCTTCCTTAGCCTAGGGGCTTCAGATGTATCCTCCACGGAGCAGCAGAATCTTACCCAGGATGTTTTTCTCAGCTCATTAAGAATTAGTCTTCGGAAAAATGTTTATCTTTAGAAAATATTTTAAAAAATGTTGTCTTTAGAAACAATTAAAATTAAATTTTGAAGTAAAAAATGATTTGAGGGGAGTCCATCCCTAGCTGAAGTTATGTTGGAGAATGTTACGCTGAAATTTTGTTTTTAGGAAAAATTTCATTAAAATTTGATTTGAAAAACTTTGTTTTGAACAAATACAATTTTATCCTTAAAAAAATAATTTTGAAGTGGTCCCGGCCTGAGATAAATTTTGTCTTCATAGAATAATATAAAAATAAAATTTTGTCGTTAAAGAAAATTTTGGAGTGGGGTGATCTGGTCCGATAGCAGCCCCTTTCTGGCTATGTCCCTGGCTGCCCCATAAACCGATCTCGGATTTGGAATTCTTTAGTCTCTAAAGGGGGCAATTAATATCCGAATTGGCTGTAATTTTCTATGCAGTGTTTTGGTTTGACCATCAACAACTGTGTCCAAATCGGTTAATTACTTGATATAGCTCCCTAACCCGATCTCGGATCTTCTTACTTAGTTACTTTAATTGGCTATGACAGAACATTTGTTCCACTAGCCAAACGTAGAAAAGCGTTCCAAGCACCTCGATCTTCTGCGCTTATCCTAAAATCTCTCACACCAAGTTTCGAGGTGTCTCCCATCACTTGATCTTTCCATCGGGCTTTTGGTCTTCCTGGTTTGCGTGTACCACCGTGTTTGCTTTCAAAAGACTTCTTTGCTGGAGCTTCTTCATCCATTCTGAAAACATGACATAGACAATGCTGACGTTGTATTTTGAAGCGAGTAACTATGCTATCGTCGTCATACAGCTCGTACAGGTGTCTTGTATAGTGTAATCTTCGTCTGTCGAGAGGTGGCCTTGTTTCTAAACTGCTTACTTAATCCAAAGTAGCATCTGCTTGCCATTATTATTCTTAGCTTTATTTCAAAACTGATGTCTTTCGTTGCGGTTACGGCGGTGCCGAGGTAGATAAAAAAAGACTGTCTCAAAGTTGTGGTTCGCAAAATTCTCCATTTTCTTTATCTGCTCTGTTGGCATAGACGAGTAGCATGTGTTCTCTTGTGATTAGTGTGCCATATCTATTCACATCTGCATCTCGTATAATCTTCTCCAGCAGGATGTTAAAGAGATCACACGATAGGCTGTCTCCTTGTCTGGAACCTCGTTTGGTATTAAAAGGTTCGGAGAGTTTTTTTTTTTTTCGGGTCACTGCTACTTGGACCTCATTCTGACTAGGAGGTAAACATACTATACCATCATCATTGATTGCTTCTGCGGTATCCTCTTGCTGGCAACGTCGGACACTAGTTGGTTAAAATGTACTTTCCTCGCCATGTTCAAACAAGTGCGAACCTTTGCTGCTGATATGAATCTATATTTGCTCCACGGATCGATCGTCCATCTAGCATGCTGGATGAATGCTTCCATCTATCACAACGTGATCAATTTGTTCCTCGTCTTTTAATCGGGTGACAGCCATGTGGCTTTGTTAATATTTTTATGTTGAAAACTAGTGTTACTAACTACCATGTTCTTTGCCGCGACGAAATCTATCAGCTGTAACCCATTACTGGACATTATTTTGTGAAGGCTAAACTTTCCGACTGTTGAACCAAAGATGTCTTCCTTCCCTATCTTCACATTAAAATGTCCTAGAACGATTTTAATATCATGGGCAGGACAGTGGTCATATTCTCTCTCTAGGAGTTCGTAGAAAACATCCTTGGTCTGTTCGTTCCTGTCTTCCGTCGGGCATGTGCACAAATAAGGCTGATGTTGAAGAATTTGGCCTTTATGCGGATTGTGGCTAGCCTTACATTCACCGGAGTAAAGCTGGCGACAAGGTGTTTCAGTTTCCGACTAACCACAAATCCACAGTCAAATTCATGCATCGTTTTATGACAGCTATAGTATAGTTCATTGTTGTTGTTGCAGATATCCACCGCCCAGAAGCCTTAAGGTAGATCTACATGATCAAGAGCGTGAGGTTCAGCGCTACAATAGAGAACCTCTAGATCAAGCGGCATATTAAGCAGATCTGAACAACATTTATGCAGACACGATAGCAGATGAGGTAATTGGCTACCATTGTACCTGAAGAAATCGACCTCCCCCGGCAAACCAGAGTAGTTCTTGCTCAATTACTTTCCGGCAGATGCAGCCGCCTTAATTCCTACAGAGCTAGAATTGATGCCGACGTGCAAGATGTATATCCCGATTGTAACTAGGGACCGCACGATACACGTCACTTGTTTAACTGCTCGGCCAGGCCCACTCGATTTAGACCCAGATCCCTGTGGACGCACCCCATCTTAGTCGCAGAGTTCCTTGGTCTTGACACTCAACAAAATCAAGCTGAGAAAAGATAGAACACAATAAACTGCTACAACAACAACAACAACCATAATACGGGCCTGTAAGTGGAGATCCGGGCGATTGCGGAATTCGTGAAGTGGTGTGGTGCTAACGCGAGGACGTCGAGTGTGAACATCTTTACCGACAGTAAAATTGCAATAAGGACAATAACAACCAGGATGGTAAGGTGACGAACAGCCTTGCAGTGTAAGGAGATTTACGCTTTCTCTGAGGATGGCAAAATCCGCATCGTTTGGGTGCCGGGCCTTAACGTAGTAAGGGGAAATGAAAGGGCATACGATTTGGCGGTGAAAGCAAGAGGACTGCCGTCAATAAACTTGGTTAACCTAAAGGCTTTCGGGTCAATGCAGTCCAAGTTAAGGGAATGGGCAACGAATGCGCATGCAACATTGTGGAACGGTCGGTAGGACTTCGAAAATCCTATGGGGAATCCAGATCGTTAGAAGTCGAATCTATTACTGAAAGGAAGTGAGAAGGAGGTCAGTACAGCTATTGGTATCATAACGAGGCACATAGGACTACGAGCTAACTTATGTAAAATCGGTGCGACAAGTGATAGCATGGGTAGGGCATGCGGGGAAGATGATGAGACGTTGAGCATTTCCTTTGCCATTGACGCTTTCGTGTCTAAAGGTGGGGACACAATAACATACATGAACCAAATTGGGGGAGTGATATTGAAAACAGTTAAAGATTTTGTAAGTAGCACGGAATTCCTAACTTTAAATTTTATTTTTAGAGCGCACAACAAGCCGATTACTGGCTTAGGTGTATGTTCATGTTGTTGTTGTTGTTGTAGCAGTTTATTGTGTACCATCTTTCGTCTGCTTGATTCTGTTGAGTGTCAAGACCCAGGAACTCCGCGACTAAGATGGGATGCGTCCACAGGGATCTGGGTCTGAGTCGAGTGGGTCTGGCCGGGCAGTTAAACAGGTGACGTGTATCGTGCGGTCCCTGGTTACAATCGGGACATACATCTTGCACGTCGGCATCAATCCTAGCTCTGTGGGAATTGAGGCGGCTGCATCTGCCGTAACGTAATTGAGCCAGAACCACTCTGGTTTGCCGGGGGAGGTCGATTTCTTCGGGTGCTATGGGTGGCGGTCGTTCTCCAAGGACTACATTCACCCGGTAGCCAATTAACGCGTCTGCTACCGTGTCTGCATGACTTGAGGACCTTGTTTCTACTTTTGACTTTATTGCAGATTGCTGTGGCATGTGGGGAGAAAGTGTAGGAGCTGTCAAATGTGACGCCAAGTATTTTGGGACACTTGATGGTCGGAATCATTTCTCCATCGACCATCACAGTCAGGTGCATGTTCATAGTGGCATGGGGCGGATTAATATCTGTACTCTCTTTTCAACTTAACCTCACCTAAGGTAAATTGTGATGGCTGTCCATCGGCTCGGAGATGGACACATAGTCCGACGACGACGACGCTTGTGACCCACTGCTGTCTATGTTTGCACCCGTAGTGAAGTGAGGCCAGAGCAAAATCAGAAATGAACCCACTCCATGCACCGGTTACACGTTACCGACCGATGATGGAGGCGGTTTTGGCCAACCGAACATAATCGGGGTCCGGGGTCTTTTCAATCCCGGCACGGACCAGAAGTGTGCGGAAAATGCACTCCGGGATGTGTCTCTCCCATGACGAAAAAAGACGAGCACGTACACTGAGGCGGCAGCCCTTGCCGATGAAGGATTCCATCGGGTCAATCCGGTGCATACAACCGACTGCCATGGGATTGTAGAATAGTACGTCACTTCCTGTAAGGCGGTAGTATCTGCCTTGTACTTCGCTAATACATCCGCCAGCGCGGATACTGCACCTTCTATACAGAGGGTGCGAGCATTCCAGGTGCAGATCCGCAAATCATGGTCTTTCTTTCGTTTGCGTGGGTCAGCAACGTCGGGGGATCCGATTTTACTATTCCTTTGTTTATCATAGCAGTAGTTCTCAGAGTTTTACGAGGGCAGGTTACTGGCCCAGCGCCCCAACCGCATGGGTTTTGTGGGATTGAACATGTATCCCTCGTTGTGGCGAGCCGCTTGCTCCAAGATCCGCGGCTCGCCTCCAGCCGCCCCTAACCTAGGAACAGACGCTGATGTTGGCCATTGGTTATTTGAAGGCGCCAATAACTCTCCTTGTCATCTCGAGTAACATTGGCACTCAGTATTTAATTAAGAGCCAGTGCCACCTGACCCCACGGCCGCAACTTGTAGCTAAGCTTCCCGTGATAACGATGGACACCACACAAGTCGGAGCTCAAAGTTCCAGCCTGTGTGGTGCTCGTAGTTATCCCGTGTCGGCCGGGATCTCGGATCTTCACTTAGTAGTTTGTTTGACTTCCAACAGCTATGCCATGTATGGGTCACAGCTCACATGTAAACCGATCTTCCGATTTTACTTTTTGAGCTTCTAGAGGGAGGAATTCTTATCCGATTTCAATGAAATTTCGCACAACGACTTCTTGTGACATACTTTTTATGGTCTGATTAGCTCCCATATAAACAGATCTCCGGTTTTTATTTCTTGGGCCACTATAGGGCACAATTCTTGGACAACTAAAATGGGTGCTAAATGTACTACAAAATAGGCAATTTTTTTTATCAAAAAATTGGAAAACCCCTTCGGGTTCACAAAACGCAAAGACCATACTTTCATTTTGGTATGTTGTTATACCATCCACCAAAGGATTGAGGTACACTAATTTCGTCATACCGTTTGTAACTCATCCAAATATTGATCTGAGACTTAACAAAGTATATATATTATTGATTGCCTTGATGTTCTAAGTTGAATTTAGACATATCCGTCCGTCTGTCTACCGAAGGAGTAAAGCGAGGCGCTGGAAATTTTGCACAAATACTATTTATTAGTGCAGGTCGGTTGGGATTGTAAATGGGCCAAATTTGTCTATGTTTTGGTATAGGTGCCATGTAAACCGATCTCGTATCTTGACTTGTTGAGCCTCTAGGGCAATTCTTATCCGATTTGTCTGAAAACTACGAGCTCACTTATGTAAAATCGGTGAGGCAAGTGATAGCATGTGTAGGGCATGCGGGGAAGATGATGAGACTTTGAAGCATTTCCTATACCATTGCCCGGCTTTCGCGTCTAACAGATAGAGGTAGGGACGCAATACCAGACATGAACACACTAAGGATTTTGTAAGTATCTCGGAATTCTTATCTTAGATTTTCTTTTTCAAGGTTACTTTTTTTAGTATTTAGAGCGCACAACAAGTCGATAACTGGCTTAGGTGTATGTCCATAGTGGCATGGGGTGGATTAATATCCGCACCCTCTTTTCAACCTAACCTAACCTTGCAACAACTATACCAAGTATGGTCTTAATCGGTTTATAACCTGATATAGATCCCATATAAACTGATCTCCCGACTCTTGCCCGATTTGGCTGATATTTTGCTAGATGACTTCTAATATGGTCTCCAACATCCAAACCAAGTATGGTCAGCATCGGTTCATAATCTGATATAGCTTTAATAGCAAGGGAAATTTCATCCTTTATCCTTAAGGGGATACCCGGCAAAGAACTTGAAAAATGCGATCCATGGTGGAGGCCCCACACAGGAGGGTATATAAGATTCGGCCCGGCCGAACTTAACATGCTTTTACTTGGTTTACTTTGTATGTCTTCTAAACTCATGCAAAATATTCTTGGAACCAAAAAATATTTGTAATCTCAATAACCAATTTACAAATGTGCTGATTTGGAAACCATCCTTGTCGGAAACGAAATGGGTATTTTGGGATCTTTTTTTTCTTAAAGGACTCTTTAATCTGCAAAAGACAAGAATAAAGAAAATTCAAAAGAGTCAAAAAAAAAAGTTATTATACTATCTCTTTTTATTTTTTTTTTAGTTTTTAATTTGAATTTTTTTTTCAGAAAATTTTTGTTTTTATACATTCATTCCAAAAATAGGGAAAAAAAATTGCAAATTATCTGAAAACGAAAATTGAAATTGACTTAGAATAATTAAATCCCTCTTGCGCTTTAAGTGTGGCATGATAAAACAAATAACAAGTAAAAGCGTGTTAAGTTCGGCCGGGCCAAATCTTGGGAACTCACCACCATGGATTCTGTTAAAATTTGGGAGGACCATACTTGGCGCTGTTGTTGAGAGTCATAACAGAACACTATATGCAAAATGTCATCCAAATCAGATAAAAATCGCGGCTTGTAAGGGCTTAAGAATTCAAATCGGCAGATCGGCTTATATGGGAGCTATATCTTGTTCTCGACCGATTTAAACCGTACTTGGCACAGTTGTTGGGAGTCATAACAAAACACCATTTACAAAATTTCAGCCAAATCGTATGAAAATTGAGGCTTCCAGGGGCTCAAGAATTCAAATCGGGAGATCGGTTTATATGGAGCTATATCCAAATCTGAACCTTTATAGCCCATTTGCAATCCCCAACAATCTACATCAATATAAAGTATTTGTGAAAAATTTCAAGCGGCTAGCTCTACGCGTTGGACCGCTATCGTGATTTCGACAGACAGACGGACGGACATGGCTAGTTTCAATCAGAATTTCGAGACGATCAAGAATATATATACTTTATGGGGTCCTAGATCAATATTTCGAGGTGTTATAAACGGAATGAATAGATTAGTATACCCCCGTCCTATAGTGTTGGGTACATCGAACTTCTGAGAACAGTATAGACATTGTCTTCTCAACGTAAGAATCAGTATGACCATAAAAATGCTTCTTAGTATCAAGCAAAACTCCTAAATCCTTAAAAGAAGCCAAGGTCTTATGAACATTATCTCCTATACAATACGAAGTCGGAAACGCTGCATGAAGGTCTGCGTGTATAGGACATACTCTTATATTTTATCCTATTAAGATTCACACAATTAATATTACACCATTCTAACAGCTTGTCAAAATCGTTCTGTATTCCCAAAGAATCAGAAGGTGAACAAATGTACGAAAAAAGCTTTATATCCTCTGCATACATCAATATCTTTGAAGATCGAATAATAGACAGAAGATCATTCATATACTTTCTGGAGTTACGAAGAGGATAGTCTGTGATACATTGAATTCAGAAGAATTACAAAATAACAGATCAAGTTTTTACCAGTTATACTAGTTTGAAAATTATATCAAAGAAACTCCCAAACATACCCACAGAAGTTTCAAATAGTCTACCAGACTTAGTACATAATTCCAAGAAATACCAGACATATTGAAATCACCAAGGACCAAGATAATATCATTTATTGACGCCAAATCGCATATAGATGTAATAAGTTGTAGATGACACTGATAAATATCGTACCCAGAGTTAAGGAAACTTACAAAACGAACACATAAAAATTCAATGCCAGTGAGAACGGCTGGCATACATAAAGAAGACTAAAGGGCAATACAAACTGTATACACAACCACCTCTGCGCAATACACGGTCATTCCGATAAAGTAAAAAATCATTACAAAAAATCTCAGTATCAAAGATGCCAGGTTTAAGCCAAGTCTCAGTAAAACCAATCACATATTCGCAATCGAAACTATTCGCATATACTTCCTGTAACTTAGTAATTAGACCACGAACATTTTGATAAAGAACAGATATCAAGCTATTTAGTTTTTTGACGAAGTAGGAGAAAAACTCCCGTACAAACACGCCTAAAGGCCAAAAACGACTCACTATAGAATCAAACAATCTATACGGGACGATTATCTCGAAATATCACGAGGCTGTCTACAATTAACTGCCTAGACAACTTTTTTTATTTTTGTCGTTCATTCGTAGTTTACTCGAAAGAATGAAGAAACGAATGAATGAAGCGAATGCACATTTAAGCTGTTTGCTTTATAATTGCGGACCAGCAACTTCAACTTTTGTAATGCATGCGAATGAAAATGATAACATTTATTTGTGTGCCATTTTGGTGGGTTTTATGGTTCGGATTTGTGAATTGTTGTGTTAGTGGTTAAAGGATTAATAAGTAAACAAATAAGGTAGGGCAAAAGTTGGGAAGTGTTGACCGTGTAATACCTTAAACCTTCGTTATAAGTGTGAATTGAGTCATTATATGTACGCAATATTTAAATCTGAACCGATTTTTATATACTTCGATAGATGCGTAAAGGGGCGGACCCTCTGGCATACCCAAATTTTCCCAAAAGCCAACCGAACGGACATGTTTACAGATTGGGACAGTACTTTACGAGTAAAGTACGAACTTTGTATATAAATTTCACCCTAAGGGTTGGGGGGGTTTCTCCAATATATATATATATATATATATATATATATATATATATATACGTATATATATATATATATATATGTATATATATATATATATATATATATATATATGTATATATATATATATATATATATATATATATATATATATATATACGTATATATATATATATATATATATATATATATATATGTATATATCTATATATATAGATTTTAATAATACAATAGTTAAGATAAAAATTTGGTACTTACTTAAATGCATAAAAATGGGATTTAGAAGCTATGGAAGAATTTAATGCACCGGCACCTAATGACAAGTTATTTGCAGTTTGAGGTGAATTAATATTTGTCTGAGGTTGGTTTCCATCTTTATTTGAATCTTGAGGCGATGGGCTCGTTGTAGATTTTGTCATGAGATCTAGTGGCGGATCCTTTCGACCTCCTTCAGCATTGTTTGTTGTCTGCTGTGAAGTGCAAGTAGCTGGCAAAGATGGCTGAACAATATTGTTACTCGAATTATTTTTATTTGATTGTTGTTCTGCGGATTGCTGAGCAAGAAATTGTTGTTGCTGATAAAATTGATACATTCCATAACCACCAAGTGGAGATGCTATTGTAGTTTGGGAAGTGGAACAACCGGCTACCACATCGGGAGATTTTTTAGCAATGTCGGCATTCTTCGCTTGGTGAACCTTTTCAAGTTGTTGATCGTTAACGGGTGTTGAATCATCAGATATGTCACTGTATGCTGGGCTTTGAACTTCATCGCGTGATGTAATATTGGAAGTATTATATTCGTCTATATTATGATCGGAAAGACAAGGAGACTTTCTAGCCTTTTTTTGCCTCCCAGTGGTAGGAGTTGAAGGTGCAGACTTACCAGATATTTGATTTGTTTCTTGGTGAGGTCCTGTATCTATTTTTAATGTGTCATTGTTTATTGTTTGCTGTTTTGGTGATTGGGTAATTTCTTTGTTCATTTGGCCCCCCATAGATTGGGAACTTGTTCCTTCAGAATCCGACGCAATAGAGTGACAGGCGATTTCTTGATTATTTTTGTTTGACGTGTCCTCAAGTTGCAGATTTAACAAGGAAATATCGTTTTCTTTTGAATCGGCTTGACCAAAACGGAGTACACCACATTTCACTGAAAAATATGTATTGTAGTATAGAATGTTTGTATTTAAAATTAAGAATAAATGTATGTATTTTTAATTAAGCTAGAATTGACAGCTAAATGATATTTGTTTTATTCACAGCATATTATATTACTTACAAGCCACCAAAAGCATTTGCTTCAGAGTTTATTTTAAAAGATAGTTAATCGTGCTATTCATCACAAATATTGCGTTATATTTAGCTGGAAAATTTAAGTCGGCACTTGTTGGTGAACTGAAACACCTCTTAACAATATTGAAAAAAGAGCTCAAAGAATGTGGTGAATTGCCGAACATCGTGTTCTCTCACGAGCAATTCGTAAACTCCCAAAATGTTCGTACCGTATGAGCATTTGAACTCGCGATGTAAGTTCTCATTACAAGTGATGGTGTGGGCAGCTGTGACCGTGTTGCCGCTCTCCGCGTTAATATACATACAGTTATGTGCGGAAAAAAAACGAACAGCGTATAGACAGACAAATAAAGATTTCTAAAGCACGTAAAATGAGAGCGAAATCGACGATTAATACCAATTTTTTATGCATATCCACTGCGAAAATAATTTCGCACCAATTTTAGGTGCGAAATTTGTTAAAAAAATTTATAAAATTCATTAAAAGCTGTTACTCTAAGTTAATAAAAACAGTTATTTGTTCGAAGAAATGTTAAAAAAAGTGTTGAGGCCAAACATTTTATTTTAATTGACGTTTTTCTACTCGTAACCTAGGCAGTTATAGGAAATAACTATCGGCTGAATTGCTTAGAGTTTCGAAAATTCTAATGGAAAATGCTGTGAAATAGATACCCAATTAAAACAAAAAGAAAATTGCGAGGCGAAACATAGAACAACCAGAACAAAATCTGTTTGGATCGTCTAAATATTGAAGATGTTACTTCAACTCTTCAAAAACATTAATTCTGGAGAGTTTATGAATGAAAAGATGCTTACGTTATCAAAATAGATTATTCAACATAGGTTGATATTTTCAGCTGGCCAACAGAAAAATGACGCAATATTCTTGCAC
Source organism: Stomoxys calcitrans (assembly GCF_963082655.1). NCBI lineage: Eukaryota > Metazoa > Arthropoda > Insecta > Diptera > Muscidae > Stomoxys > Stomoxys calcitrans. Next base: position 65,461,381 of record NC_081556.1, on the reverse strand, counting down.
CTGATAATTTAAAATTATTTGTAATTGCCCAAATTGGCGATAATTTCATGAAGTAAGATAGACTAAGAACATAGCAAGCCCCAAGTACACCGTATAAACCGTCCAACTTGTCGGTGGAAATATCATGGCTTGGGGAATGTCTCTATACAATGGAATGCCCCTTTAGTATCGTATATAGAACATCGTAATATCTGCAAATTACGTTGAAATTTTACAGAATTGTATTCCAATATTATCTGAAGATTTGAAGCAAGTCAAATAAATTTTCAAAGAGCATAAGAGCCTTAAGCACTCTTCTTATTACAGATAACCTTGGTAAAGAAGCAAAAAAATGTCTGTCTCGGAGTGGACTTCAATGTATCCGAATATAAAATCGATTGAAAATCTGTGGTATATCGTTGGAACTCAAATAAGGGGATTAAGTCCGTCCAACTCAGATGAATTTTGGTTACTCAATTAGGCTTCGTTCGGTTTCGGTTCTCCGGAACTGAACCGACCCATAGGATGGCCCAAGTCTTTTTTAAGTCCAATAGATCTTAAGTGATTAAAAAACTTCAAAAACACAACATGTAGCTCGAAGCTTGCCTTCCTTTTTCTAATGTTGCAGTTTTTTGTGTTACCCCGATATAATTGGATCCAAAAAATAGCTATATATAATTGGATCTAATTGTATCAAATTCGATCCAATTGGATACAATTAGATGCACTTGTATCTCGAATTTGTCCGAGAAATAAACAGATCCAATTATTTATAATAATATCTAATTGGATCTTAAATTTAAAAAAAAGGCTGCTGCTATTTTTATTTGTGTTTTTTTTTATTTTATTTTACATTTAAATGTTTGAGATTATTCTTACTCTTTGTGTTAGGGTTGCACTCACACCTAACATATCGTATATGTGTAGAGTATCGAGCCTATAAAAGGAGTATTTTTTTCGATTTCGGTGAAATTTGGAACAGTGAGTTTTACATTTAAATATTTGAGATTATTCTTGCTCTTTGTGTTTGGGTTGCACTCACACCTAACATATCGTAAAAGTGTAGAGTATTGAGCCCATAAAAAGGAGCATTGTTTATTCGATTTCGGTGAAATGGGGATCAGTGAATTTCGGTAGCCCCCTCACCTTTTTGTTAAATATGGTCCAGATCGGACCATATTTGAAAATAGCTGCCTTATAGACCGATCACCCGAAATAGAGTAGTCAACCTATAAAAGGAGTATTTTTCGTGCGATTTTGATGAAATTTGAAACAGCGAACGCAACGCCAGGCCCTGGGACCCTTATGGGCAATATCTGCTGTTCCTTTTGAATACCATAATTCATTTTTAGCAAAAAGCGTCCATGGGAAAATACTTTGGACGGGAAATAATGAGCAACCTTAAATTGGCGGAATGTAATTAAAAATATTTTTAATATCGTGCAGTTTGTAACCATATAAGATTTAGAAAATAAAAAAAGTAATTGCGGATTTTTAAAAGAAAGTAAATACATTTTTAATAAAACTTAGAATGAACTTTAATCAAATATACTTTGTTTACACTCTTTTTCTAAAGCAAGCTAAAATTAACAGCTGATAACTGACAGAAGAAAGAATACAATTACAGAGTCACAAGCTGTGAAAAAATTTGTCAACGCTTACTATATGAAAAATCCGCAATTATTTTTTGGGCAACCCAATATATCCCATTTATCATATATATTATCGTAATATATATTATCATATTTTACATATTCATATAATATATTATCATATTATATATATTTTGGTACATTTCCTTACTAAGGGAGTTTAGAACTCTTGTTAAAATGAAATTTGATTCAAATTGACAATCAAATTGTGTATTATGGAATTTCAAGAAAAAACGAAATGGTTCAATTTGAAATAAACGGCCAAGGGTTCATAAAGGCGATTTTGTGGTACATATTGCGGCCAAACGGCAGAATGGATTTGAAATTGACATCAATCGAAAAACATTTTTCCAGAAGAGCGACAAATATGTATGAAAATTAGTTTTCCTTAAAGAATAACAATAATAATGAAAATGAGGAATTAGTTTTCAATAAAAGAAGAAGAAGCATAAACACAGCAAATTGTTGTTGGCTTTTTTCGAAGGCATTCGTTATTTGTGTGAATGCAATGCCATATTGTAAGAGCTTGAGATAAGTGATAGTACGAGGAGGATGAGTCACACTATCTAGGTTAGGGTGTTGTGGAGGTGTGATGTGCGTGATCCCACTTGGCAATTGCATTAGGTGTGGCATGTGAGGCATATGCATTTTTGTTGTTGCTTGTAGGCTCGCAGCAAGACCACAAATCTTATAACTACAGTATTCAAAGTGTAATGGGTGGGTGGGTAGCACTTATTTTATTTAAACATTGAAACGATTCTGCTCAGTCAAAGTAACTAACTGCGTGGCTATACTATGCATCACTCTTCTGGCGAAAACATTCCTAGTTCCAGGTTTGATATATGGTTGTGAACTTTTTTCGAATTGTGATTCTTCGAGCCTCCGAAAATGTAATGTAGCTTTTAACAGCATAGTCCGTTATGTGTATGGTTTTAAAAAAAATCAGCATGTTTTACAATATGTAGATTCTCTATTTGGATTTATTTTCAACAATCTTCTAAATACCAGATCATTAATATTTGTACATAAGATTATTGTGGAAAAGAAACCCAGATATTTGTTTGAGAGACTGAGGTTTGCCCAATCTGATAGAGAAAGGAAGTTAATACCTTTTAGAAGACGGAGTCTTATGTCTGAACGAAAATTTTATATTAGCAACATACGTCTTTTGAATAATCTACCACACGATATTCAATGCATCAGCAACACGATTACATTTAAAAAACGGCTTATTCAATTTTTCTCATGGTTAAATGATATTTAATTTCTTTAAATTTTGCTTTGCAATTATTTTAAATTATTATTTAATTTTTGTAATTATTTTTTATTTGTGTTTTTTGTTAAATTCCCTATTACATACGGCTGTTTTTTTTACACTTTTTATTTGTAAACACTGTTTTGTTCCACTTTTTATTTATTGTAACCTAGTTTATTTATTAAGAACCGACTTTAGTCGGATATATTATATAACAATAAATCTACACTCTAATTATAAGATTATTATCTTATTGTGTAGACAATAAATCCATAAATAAATAAAAATAAAATATATTTAATGAAGGACATATTTAGTGGACGGTTTAAAAGTAAGGGAGAGAATGCGGTTTTTTGCATTATGTAATAGGCTCATATCTTTATTATAAAAGCAATCAATTTCATTTTTTGTATATCCATATACAATAGATTCAAGAAAGACAACCAATTTTATTGAAATGTTCGCACTGAAGAAGGAAAGTCGCCTTTCCCCTAACAAGCCCAAAGAGTACATGTCCGCTTCGGGATTTTTGGGGGTAATACGATGAAAGGCTCGATCATGACAATATATTGTCTCAAATTAAAGGTATAGAGAATCTAACAGAAATATGGCATCAAGTAGTTGGGGGTCATCCCAACCTCCAAAACCGCCGATCATTACAAAGTGGCACTTATGCGCGGGTACGAACCTAAAATTAAAATATGGATTCAAGCTTCAGAGGGACTTAACCCAAAAACGCTTTAACGGACATGAACCAAATAATGATAATATGGGCTTCAAATACAAGATATTTTAGAGTATCAATTTGATTATAAAGACAAAAAAAGAATGAACGTAGTATTAAAACATGAAACATGATCATGAAAATTAAAATGTTTGTTGTTGTAGAAAAATTACTGCCGTCTCATTTCAAGCTGACTTTCTGTTCTTTTGAAGCAAAAAAACTTGCTGATTTCATTCAGAAGGACATTTTCCCATAACTTTTAAAACTATTTAGTAAAAGTAATATGTTATCGTTGACATTTTTGTGATATCAACTATGAAACATAGTACCATCCATTACACCAACATTTTTAGCTGATTTTTTTTTTTAATAAATTTGTCTAGTGTAATATTTAAGCAAAATTGTAGACAATTATATAATAAAGATGCGCCCATGAGACCTAGACGTTTAGATTACAAATTTAGGAGAATTTTTGTACTGTGTATTGTAAAAGGGCGCAGCAGAGCGGAGGGCGCAGGATGATCTTTCATTTTGCCTTAAGGAAAATTTTAATAATTTTTTATGTACAACAATGTTAAAAATTTTGTCTTTTTTAAAAATTACATTATATTGCGGTGTTTAAAGAAACATTTATTAACATTTTGTCTTTTTAAATATTTATTGAAATTGTCTTTACAATTTTTTTTTAAATATGTTACCAAAATTTATTAAAATCTTCTTTTAGAAAACAAAGGAGGGCCCCAGACACAAACAGCAGGCACAAAAAATTTTTTTGAAATTTTGGCCTTGAAAAATAACAGACAGAAATATAGTCCAGAAAAAAATTATTATAATTTGGTCTTTCAAAAAAATCTTATTGATCCTATCTTAAGAAAAAAATTTTTGTCTGCAAGGAAAAATTTAATTAAAGTTTTATTTTTCAAAAAAAATATTTCAATGGGTCCGGCCGTGGCAGACGCTTTGTCGTTGAAGAAAGGAACGATGAATATTTGTATTTAGAAAACCTTTCATTGAAATTTGCCTAGAACAAATTTCATTAAAATTTGGTTTTTAGTAAGAAAGAAAAATAGTTTTGAGGCGGCCCTGGTCAGAGCTAAATTTTATCTTTAAAAATGATTTTTGTCGAGATTCTTGTTTGAACCGTTAAGTGGAGCGGATATTTTGTTATTTCACTCCGCAAGAATTTTCCTGCAACTCGTAATAGGTCATTATTTTTAGAAGAAAAATGTATGCCACTCAAGGATAGCTGCGATAGTGCTATCTATTAGGCGGTTGATGATCTGCGCCTGTTTCCAGTGGAGCGGCAGATCTAGAGCCCGAGAGTAGGCTTAGAATAGACTGAAAAGACCCAACAGCTGCGGTGGTGGTATCAGGCCGTAGCATGTTGTCTGCTACTGAAACCTCCACTGGTGGAGCGACTGCTCCAGTCTCCACTAGCCGACAGACGACTGGTCAGCAGGGGTTTTAAACGAAGACACCTGGTTCGAGTCTTAAGGACAAGGCCGGACCTATTCTTTCTTCGCATGCCTACAATTTGCCTATGCCATCGGTCTTCCCCGGCAAACCAACACGCTCTTTAAGAGGTTAAAATAATAAAAGACGCATCGATCTCAGGTTTATTGAGAGGCTTGGTGTGAATGATTCTAAGACTCCTATGAGTGAGAGTGAGACTGCCTAAATTGGGTTCAGAAATGGCTGCACAGGCTACCCCAAAGACTACACTTCTAGATTCGAAAAGTGCACCGCAGTCAGCCAAAATGCTGAGGAAAGGCTGCGGAAACTGTACTGCAATCAGCCAAAAGGCTGAGGGCATCCCATGCCTAAAAGAACTAGAGCGAACAACGGTAAGATGGGTCCAAGAACCTTTTCTAATGTCGCTAGGGACAGTTTGGTGATGGCAGTTGTCGACAAGGGAGAAGAACAGGGCTGCATCCCTAGGAATAATTGGAGTGGGATAGTCAATGGACTGTCATCAGTATGGCACACGATTCGGAGATGCCGCCTTTAAACCTTTAGTCACTGGTTGAAGCCGCTTCTCTAGGAAAGAAAAGCCTCATCGTAGGAAGTGATGCTAATGCACATCACCAGATATGGGGAAGTTCGGATGTCAACGATAGGAGTGAACTGCGAATATATTATAAGTTGCAATCTGGCGATTTGTAATGAAGGGGATAAACCGACCTTTGTATTGGAAGATATAAGTGGAAGAATATGCGCCTAGGAAGTGTTGGATGACCATAGCTTCTCTGATCATCGTTATATTAGTTTCAGCCTTGGAGAAAGCACTGCAGAAGTGAAGAAAGGCGGATTGGGATAAATTTCGGCACAAATAGACGTCATGCGCTGGTCCAAGCCAAGGGGCAAACAATGAACGCCATGGTGGACCACAAAGCTGGTTGGTCTAAGGAAGAACTGCAGAAAACTCCTCAAGGAACAAAAGCCACAAGACGACCACATAATAGGGACATCTATAAAGCTGAGCAAAGAAAACATAAGAGCGAGCTGAGAAAGGCTCAAAACAAATCCTAGGTAGAATTCTGCAACTCCGTGAAGGTCATATCTGATGCCTCTAGGCTAAGGAAGATTCTGTCCTCGAGATCTATTACGGTGGTATATATTCAGAAGTCGGAGAATGTATGGACAAAGTCTAGTGAGGATACACTAGAACTACTCGTAGGTATACATTTCCCTGGAAATTCTCCAACGAACAACGTGGCGCCAGAGGAGGATGTCACTGGTATCCATTCGTCGGAGGCTATTTGGGAAATTGTGTCTGAGCCGAAAATCCTATTGGGCGATAAGAAGTTTCGTCTTTGCAATTAAGTGGTGGAATGGCTAAGATATAATGTCATTACGACGATTGGCATAAATATCTTCTCAGACAGCCATTAAATCCCTGGAAAATGTATTTTTGAACACAAAAACTGCCCTCGACACTCGCAGATCTCTCAACGAGATCGATGAACATTTCAAAATTCTCAACATAGCACCCTTCTTATCTTCCGATAAGAAATCTTGAATTCGTAAAGTCGTTTTTTTATCCCAATTTCAATGCACATTTAAGTGTTTGAACCCTAAAATGCGTTTTTACTACCCATTTGCGCTATTACAGAGTTGCATGAACCCCTCAATTTCTGAGTATGGGCCAGACCTGACCACATAGCCCTGTTTTCCGATTGAAGGCATTGAATGCACAAAAGAAATTTGTTTAGAGATCTCTTAACTCTCGTACCAGTAACAGAACTTTCCCCCTTTTTCCAGAAATTTTAAGTAACAGTATTTGGCTCTTCGGCACCCATGACTTTATTTTGCACTCTTAAAAAATACACGGAAACGACAGAAGTGAATAAATTCTATGTATCCGCTGCAATTTTGTCAGTAATTAACGTGATATTTATTTGTTGGAAAAACCTACCAAAAATTTAGGCCAGCCTACCAACCTACCTAGAAAATAAGAACCTACCAATTTGGTAGGAACCTACCATTGTAAAAAAAATATAAAGAATAAAGAAAATGGCAACACTGGTGAAAACGTCGAGGAAGAAGAGACTGTAGAACACCTTATGTGTGTGTGGCGCACTGGCAGCAAGAAATAGTTCCACTATAGGATATCATTTCTTTGAGAAGCTGTCTGATTTAGCAGATGTTACCGTTCGCAAGTTGTTGGGTTTATTAAAGCAATCTGGATTTTCTTCTTCTTCCCTTCTGTTTCTGTGGTATCACAATGGACGAAAACGTCTAAGTGAGTATGATGGCAGACTGCCACTTTAACCTACTCATTTCACAGAAAAAATAATAATTTTTAAGAAAGACAAGTCAAAATTTTATAAAATTGGTACTAAAAATTTAACTCGATTTTGGATTATTCTCCTATACTAAAAAATAATAAATTTTGTAAACCAAGAAAAAACTTTTGCGCCACATCATGACCAATTTTATTACCATTTCGTTCAATTCTCTTAATTTTGGGGGTCACTTTATTTAGTGTATTACATCGTCGAACTTAACCTGCACTTTGTAAAAAACAATGTCTGCACCAATTTTCAGCTCACGTCCTCCGGATATGGCCAGATAGTCTTAGAATTTTAAGGCAATCAGGAATATATAATTTGTACAGAAATAAATTAATATTTCGCTATCTTGGGAAAAGTCTCATGAAATTAATACACTTTTTGTCGGTGGAAGATACAAAGTTAAAAAACAAAGAATTTTGTAAAATTTGGAAAAATATTTTTAGAATTAAAGTCGGCAAAAATTTTGTTTCAGCTTTTTATTTGCTATTTTTATTGATTACTCGATATATTTTATTTTGTTATCGTTTTTGCCCATTCATTTAATGCCATAAGGCACTGGCAACACATTTCTTTAAAGTTTTAAATCGCAAAGTATGAAGAGCTTTCTTGTGGATAGATATCCACCGCCCAGAAGCCTTAAGGTAAATCTACATGATCTAGAGCGTTAGGTTCAGCGCTACAAGAGAGAACCTGTAGATCAAGCAGCATATAAAGCGGGTCTAGACAACATTCATGCATACACGGTAGCAGATGCCAGCCCATTGTACGGATTGACCCGATGGAAGGTGCTGTGCGATCATATCCAGCAGTGGGTCACAAGCGTCGTCATCGTCAGACTATGTGACCCCCTGACCTTTCCCATGCTGCAATATACGAAACAGCAGCATCCCAGCCCCAATATTGCCAGGCCAGTGCCGGGAAGTGTATCTTTTTTGCAACTAAACTGCAACGGTCTCCGTGGCAAGATCGATGAGATTGTGGATTTAATGAGTCGGAAGAGCATATTGGTCGCAGCGATCCAGGATACAAAGCTGGCCAATACCTGCAGCTCGCACAGTTGTCACGGATACAATGTGCTATGCAAGGATCGTTCAAGGAATGGAGGTGGGGGATTGGCCTTCGTAATACACCATTCCGTGCAATATAGACCTATCTCTCCTGCGCCTGTCGCTAGTGACCCCTACATGGAATGCATGGGGATAGCAGTCAGGTCCGGTACTGCCGAGATAGAGCTATACAACGTGTACATACCGCCGGTTGGTGTCCCGATTAATGGCCAGGCTTAAAAGACCGACATAAGTGGGTTCCTATCTGCCCATAATGATCTGTTTCTTGGGGACTTAAATGCGCATCACATCATGGCATTCTCCCCTAGGTAACGACCAGCGTGGCATAGCTTTGGCAGAGCAGATTTAAGGCTTCATATTTTGCATGGATTCGTTGTATGGACCCCACTAATCCCAGAATCAGCGAGCTGAATCTGGAAATAAACAGGGTAGTCAACGAACATAGGCGAAATTTGGCACCGGTTTAGGCAAGCTATGGTCTACTGTTAAGTCACTCTCGAACCCCGGTAGACGGGATGATAGGATCTCAGCCACTTTTTGCAAAGTAACGGTGACTGATCCGAAGAGATGCGCCAGGTTGTTCAACCGTTATTGTGCATCCCGAGAGTGACAGGGCAAGGAGGAGAGCCATTCGCCGTATTCGTGGTCTCCGAAACGATGGACAGCCATCACAATTTACCGTTGGTGAAGCTACGAATATCATCCGTGGCGCCAAATCATCCAAGGCATTGGTCCCCGACGGAATCTCTACATTGATGTTGAAGAAACTGGACTTACCTGGAGTTGAGTACCTTACCACTGTCCTTAACCTGTCTTTGAACACTGTTATAGTTCCCGATGTCTGGAAAATGGGTAGAGTGATACCGCTACCGAGGCCTGGAAAGGACCCGAGTTTGGGGGAGTCGTACAGACCGATCTTCCTTCTCTCATCTGTAGCAAAGACCCTTGAGGCATTTCTCCTCCCGAGCCTAGAATTTCCATTCGCCGAGCATCAACATGGATTTTGGAAGACTGCATAGCAAAACAACTGCTTTGCATGCCATCACCGAAATCAGCCCAGGTCATGTGATAGGACGGTCCTCGTGGCACTAGACCTATCGAAGGTATTCGACACGGTCAGCCATGCCAAACTATTTAAACGCTGGTTCGCGAATTATCTGTGTGGTCGCCAGTCATTTGTGGAATTCAGGGATAAGAAGTCGAAGCACCGTAGAGTGAAACAGGGAGTTTCCCAAGCTGGGTGATATCTGCGGCACTGTTTAACCTCTACCTATCCTCCATTCCACACCCTCCGGACGGCATAGAGATCGTATTATATGCGGACGATTGTACGATCATGGCATCAGGCCCCCCACCCATTGGTGACATCTACGATGGGTTGAACGTCTACCTCAACGAGCTTGCCTCATATTTCGTTACAAGAAATCTGAAGATATCCGCCACCAAATCTTCAGCCACATTGTTCACTACAAATACGCGTGAGGTGAATACTGAGCTGACTGCGATGGTCGATGGAGAAATGATTCCCACCATCAAGTGTCCCAAAATACTTGGCATCACATTTGACAGCTCTTACACATTCTCCCCACATGCCACAGCAATTTGAGATAAAGTCAAAAGTAGAAACAAGGCTCTCAAGCCATTTGCTGGCAGCACTTGGGGTGCAGACGAAGAAACCTTGTTGACCACATACAAAGCAATTGGCCGGTCTGTGGTAAGTTATGCAGCGCCCGTGTGGTCACGCAGAATAATAATATTCAAATCTGTCACAATGCCTACCTCCGAACTGCGACGGGCTGTCTCCTCAGTTCTCACGTGGACCAACTCCATCATGAGACAAAGATCCTACCAGTGCGAAGACATAACTACATGCTGTCTAAGCAATACCTTTTGGGATGCTATCACAGAGACCATCCAAATCATCTTCTTTTGGATAGATATCTACCGCCCAGAAGCCTTAAGGTAGATCTACGTGATCTCGAGTTTGAGGTTCAGCGCTACAAGAGAGAACCTCTAGATCAAGCGGCATATAAAGCAGATCTAGACAACATTCATGCAGACACGATAGCAGATGCGGTGATTGGCTACCGGGTGAATGTAGTCCTTGGAGAATGACCGCCTCCCATTGCGCCTGAGGAAACTGACCTCCCACAGCAAACCAGAGTAGTTCTGGCTCAATTACGTTCCGGCAGATGCAGCCGATGCCGACTTGCACGATGAATGTCCCCATTGTAACCAGGGACCACACGACCGCACCCACTGGACTCAGACCCAGATCCCTGTGGACGCACCCCATCTTAGTAGCAGAGTTCCTAGGTTTTGACACTCAATAGAGTCAAGCAGACGAAAGAAAGAACACAACAAACTGATACCACAACAACAACAGCTTAGTAGTGCTTTGCAACAATTTTCACTTTCTTTTATAGTTAATTTCTGATGATGGAGGTCGTTTTATGGGAGCTTGTAAAAAACGCGTCCACTCGTGGGAAGAAACGAAACAACTGTAAACATCTGAAGGAATTATTTTACCTGAAGATAGGAAGTTGAAAATATAATTAATATTTGTTTTTGTTTCTATTTAAAACAGAACGTAAAATAAAAATTGTTCTTCTAAGTTTTATGCAAAATGTGGTTGCGACCAATGCATGAATCGCAGCCACATTTTGCCTAAAACCTGATAAAAAAAATGTTTTTATTTTGCTTTCTATTTTAAATAGAAACGAACACAAACGCTATATTGGTTTCAGCTGGACAAATAAAACCAACAACATAATTTTGGTGACGAAAGCTTTTGTATTATTTTTATAAACAAAAAATAAGCATGTACTTACGAGCATTATTAAGGTGGTCACTTTCTTCTACAGAAGTCGATGGAGTACAACCACTTCCCTTCTTATCTAAATCTTCCACTGCCTGACACATATTAGAAGTGTCCGACGAAATTTGGGAGGAAGCAAGAACTTTCTCAGTTGCGATTTTACATATTTCACCACATGATGTTGACTTTAAAAGAGTTTTCTCTGGCTCTGTAGTATTAGTTGATATGAGAGTTGGTGATGTTTCAGTATCCTCCAATTTTATTGAATCTGTCACTTTTAAGGCAGATGGTCGGTCGATTATTATTGAACCTACATTTTCAATCACTTCGGATTCAACTGGAATGGTTATTAACACGGGACTGTTTGAAGGTGTAATTATTGGTTCGTCAATATCTGCAATAGAGTCATCATCTACTATTGAAACATTTCCGTGGGCGTGGGACTGATGGTAACGTAGGCCATTGGCATGCTTATATTTTTTACTACAGTCTTGTTCTGGACATTCCAGCAAAACTGGAGATATAGCACATGGCACAGCAGGTTTACATCTTTTCGTACTTATTTGAACGTTAAGGCCTGTCACAGGATTTATTAAGCTTTGTGGCTGGTTAAGATTAGCTCCCCCGCTTGTAGAAATCGCTATTCCGCTTGCATTGATCATGGTACAATTTGAAAAGTCATTATCAACGTTTGTGGGGGAAGAAGGTTCGTCTTTTGATTTGCGCTTTTCTGCACGGGGTGGTAAAAATGATGTAGGTGAAGTGCTAGGTGTGGACCCTCCGTTTCCCGATGAAACAGAAGAGCTGCCATTATTTTTCTCTGTAACATTTGAGGATCTGGAAGTACCACGCCCTCCTTTTGCAGTACCATTGCGTAATTTGGAATGAACATGTGGATGTGAAAAATATATCTGAAAGCATATTGTCAACAAAATAAGCAATAAAATCAAAGATTATTAGCTTTAAAAGTATATAATTTATTATATTGAATAGGATTTTACGTATAATGTGAATACAAATTTACATTGCAATATAAATGCATACAATCTTCAATATTCTTGTAGTGCACAGTTATTACTGAACAGCAAAGCCAAAATAGATATTTTCTTTACTAGAAAATCTGCAAAATAATATTCAAATGAGAAAAACAAATGAGCTTGAAAAGGCAGCCCAAACGTCTACCGTGGCATTGACTTCAAAGACATCTTAAGGTTGAAAAGAGGGTGCGGATATAAATCCGCCCCATGCCACTATGGACATAACCCTATTATCTTTAAGATAATAAAATTTAATCGTCGACAAATTCTCTAAACTTGTCCAGAAAAGTCTCCGAATTTTGTTTCATTCTCTCTCTCCCTCTCAACTGTGAAGCCTTGAGTGAAAGGAATGTGATTTCATTTCTCTTCTCAAAGAAAAATATCTGTATCTCAGAATATGTACTACCTATTACGTGCCGCCACCGCCAACCGTAGCATGCTGTCCGCCTCTCCTATATATGTGGGTGCCTTGGCACCTGTAGTCAAGAGTCAAACGCACAGCAGACGTCAGACTTTCAAATGAGGAAGAGATGGATAAACCAGAGGGAAGCACAGTTCGTCCCCAGCCTTTAAGTAAAGATGGTGTTTCCGATTCAGACAGTGACAGTGTCAATGAAAAAATGCTAAAGCCTTCAGAAGTAGGCTAAATATGGACTCCAAAGACCCAACAGCTGTGGTGGTGGCATCAAGCTGTAGCGTGTTGTCCTTCCCTACTATAGGTGTGGGTGCCTTGGCACCTGTACTCAAGAGTAATGCTTCAAGCGCACAACCAGTCGTTAGACTAACATATGAGGAAGAGGCGGATAAAACAAAGGGATGCACAGTTCGTCTCCAGCCTTTAAGTGAAGGTGGGGTTTCCGACTGGGATTTAGACAGCAACAGTGTCAATGAAACAGTCATCGCAGCCGAATCGAGAGATGAGGGTAGCGGGATGACAGCAGAAGTCTGCGATAGCTTAGCTAAGCTCATAAGGAGACCGGGAAAGCAATACGGTGCACGACGAAGGAGACATAGGAGTGAGTACCGGCAGCGCAATCGGGCGAAAGCGCAATCTGCAGGAAGGGATATAACTGACATTCCAGGCACTTCTACGGAAGCTGAAAAGATAATCAGATCTTCTGAAGAGCATAACACTGCCAAGATAACGAAGAAGAAGAAGAGCTCCACACTTTTAAGTACTCTGGGAAGACCAAGCCCGTAATGGAGACTCCTTACAGTGTACTGCGGAGGGAGACAAAGTTGGAACAGCAACGACGGAAGCGCGCACGGCCCCTGAGTCTTCATTGAGGACTATGGCTTCCTAAGGATGCCACGACCATCACGGAAAGGGAAGATGGTCGCCTCTTATTTCGGAGTGATAAGAAAGCACGACAGATCGATATAGGCTGTTCATCCGGTAGGATTCCACCAGATCGTCGGTCCCAGGAGTGGCATTTGGTAAACGAACGGGTTATCGAACATGTCCCGACCCATCGAACATCCATGTGAATTATGACATGTTAGCGATTCGCTTTGCGCCAGCGAAATGAATTGATACCGCCAAAAGGCTCCTTAGAAGTATCCACACTATCTGGGGCGCAATGCTTCACCTTGTGGCTTACATTTAACATGATGACCTCTGTTACGAGACTCAACAAATACTCAGATCGATTTTAAACCTTATATTACTCCTATTATCTATTATCCGATTCGGTTAATTAATTAATTGTTAATTTTCATTTTATTCACCCGCTGCGCCATGATAATACCCGTTTACCACAAAGGGTATCAAAACACTGATTAACTGTTGCTTTAAATATTTTCTATTTATTTGCTTGACTATGGAAAGTCTAAGGTATTGTGTTTTTTGTTTTATTGACTTCCGGTGTTTATGTTAATTTTTAAGTTTTAGTTTATCCATGGGACTATAGCAGAAATATTATTGTAGAATGTTTTGATATGCTGCAATGCGATTAAAGATTGTTGTTGTTGTAGCAGTTTATTGTGTTTTATCTTTTGTCTGCTTGATTCTGTTGAGTGTCAAGACAAAGGAACTCTGCGACTAAGATGGGGTGCGTCTAAAGGGATCTGGGTCAAAGTCGAGTGGGTCGGGACATACATCTTGCACGTCGGCATCAATCCTTGCTCTGTAGGAGTTGAGGCGGCTGCATCTGCCCGAACGTAATTGAGCCAGAACTACTCTGCTTTGCCGGAGGAGGTCAATTTCTTCAGGTGCAATGGGAGGCGGTCGTTCTCCAAGGACTACATTCAGCCCGTAGCCAATTACCGCATCTGCTATCGTGTCTGCATGAATGTTGTCTAGACCTGCTTTATATGCGCCGCTCGATCTAGAGGTTCCCTCTTGTAGCGCTGAACCTCAAACTCGAGATCATGTTGATCTACCTTAAGGCTTCTGGGCGGTAGATATCTTTCCAAAAGATGATGATTTGGATGGTCTTTGTGATAACAGCCCAAAAGGTATTGCTTAGACAGCATGGCGCTGCATAACTTACGATAGACCGGCCAATTGCTTTGTACGTGATCAACAAGGTTTCTTCGTCTGCACCACAAGTGCTGCCAGCAAGTGACTTGAGAACCTTGTTTCTACTTTTGACTTTATCGCAAATTGCTGTGGCATGTGGGGAGAATGTGTAAGAGCTCTCAAATGTGACGCCAACTATTTTGGGACACTTGATGGTCGGAATCATTTTTCCATCGACCATTACAGTTGTAGTGAACAATGTGGCTGAAGATTTGGTGGCAGTTATCTTCAGATTTCTTGCAGAGAAATATGAGGCAAGCTCGTTGAGGTAGACGTTTAACCTATCGCAGATGTCATCAATGGGTTGGGGGCCTGATGCCATGATCGTACAATCGTCCGCGTATGATACGATCTCTATGTTGTCCGGAGGGGTGGAATGGAGGATAGGTAGATGTTGAACAGTGCCGGAGATATCACCCCACCTTGGGGAACTCCCTATATCACTCTACGGTGTTTCGACTGCTTATCCCTAAATTCCACAAATGACTGGCGACCAACAGATAATTCGCCCAGCGTTTCAAGCTTGGCTGGAGGGACGCGTTGGCGATGTCCTCAAATAATTTGGCATGGCTGACAGTGTCGAATACCTTCGATAGATCCAGAGCCACGAGGACTATCCTATCACATGGCCTGGGCTGATTGAAGCCACGGCAAATGTGTGCGGTTATGGCATGCAAAGCAGTTGTTGTACTATGCAGTCTTCGAAATCCATGATCGGCGAATGGAAATTCTCCTACCAGGCTCAGGAGGAGTAATGCCTCAAGCGTCTTTGCCACTGGTGAGAGAAGGGAGATCGGTCTGTACGACTCCCCCAAACTCGTGTCCTTTCCAGGCTTCAGTAGCGGGATCACTCTGTCCATTTGCCAGACATCGGGAACTATAGAGTGCTCAAAGACAGATTGAGGACAGCAGTAAGGTACTCAACTCCAGGTGAATCCAGATTCTTTAACATCAATTTGGAGAATCAGTCGGGGCCCAACGCCTTAGATGATTTGGCGCCACGGATGGCATTAGTAACTTCGCCCACGGTAAATTGTGATGGCTGTTCATCGGCTCGGAGACCACGAATACGGTGAATGGCTCTCCTCCTTGCCCTGTCACTCTCGGAATGCACAATAAATTGACGGTTGAACAACGTGGCTCATCTCTTCGGATCAGTCTCCGTTATTTCGCCAAAAGTGACTGAAGTCCTGTAATCCCGTCTACCGGGGTTCGATAGTGACTCAACAGTTTGCCTACACCGGTGCCTAAGTTACGTTGCTCCAAGTGTTCCAGCCACAAATTCTGCTTATGTTCGTTGACTACCCTGTTAATTTCCAGATTCAGCTCGCTGATTCTGAGGTTAGTGGGGTCCATACCACGAATCCCATCACGTTCGTCTGCGAGTACCACTGCTTGCGCCGGGAAATTGGGCCGCTCTTGGGGTATTCGACCGGCTGGTATAAAGCGAGCGGCTGCTGCGTTAATGATGTCTCGAAATTTCCTCTCGGCCACTAGCACATCCGAAGCGGCGATTGGTATACTCTCTGAAGCCAGCCCAATCGGCCTTCTTATAATTGATAAACGTCCGGCGCTCAGAGGTTTTGAAGTCGGGTGGTCGGTCGATGGTGAGAATTATGGGGAGGTGGTCTGACCCCAAAGAGATGACGGCTTCCCAGGACACGTCACTCAGGAGATCAGGGGATGCAATGGAAATGTCTGGCGAGCTGCTGGACCTCCTCGTAGTCCTAGTGGGGGCATCCTCATTCACCGTGCAAAACGTGGAGCTTTCAATCTGCTCTGCCGGCTATGCCCTGATCGTTACCTAGGGGAGAATGCCATGAAGTGTGATGCGCATTAAAGTCCCCTAGAACCAGACGAGAATGCCCAGATAGTAACCCGCTTATATCGGGGTTGTAAGCTTGGCTATTAATCGGGACACAGCTACCAACCGGCGGTATGTACACGTTGTATAGATCTATCTCGGCAGTGCCGGAACTGACTACTACACATAGTTCGACAACGAGGACGGAGAAGGCGACAACGACGACACTTGTGACCGACTGCTGGCTATGTTCGCAGGCCAGAGCAAGATCGGGAATGTACCAACTCCATCCACCGGTTTACCTCACCGACACTGACCGATGATGGAGGCGGTTCTGGCAAACCGAACAGGACCAGGGTCTGGGGTTTTTTCAATCCCGGCACGGACCAGAAGCGTGCGGGGAAGGCACTCCGGGATGTGCCTCTCCCATGACGAAAAAGACGAACACGTACACTGATGCGGCAGCCCTTGCCGATAAGGGTTCCATCGCGTCAATCCGGTGCGTACAACCGGCTGTCCTGGGATTGCAATTAAAGGTGTTTTTAACCCCTTTCCAAAGGTGTTTTTAGCCCCCTTCCAAAAAGGAGCAGAAAAAGCCTTTTTTTCAAAATAGTTCGTGCAGCTAAAATTTAGCTTTTTTGATTCAGGACACTTCGCTGAAGAACACTGAAAAGAAATTTGGGTGGCCCAAGTCAAACTTTTCGGACTATGCTGCAAATTTTAATTTTGACAGTTATTGCTTTATTTTTGCCTCTTATTTAAAAAAATGGTACTAACCATATGCTCATGTCTGAACACCTTGCGTTGACCAATGTGCTGTCACTTATGTCCTCTTTAAAGATGTTTTTGCATTTTGAAATCCCAATAAAAAATCCATTTTGTTTACATTAACAAAAATTTAAATTTTTGGGAAAAATATGTAGCATTCATTTGTTAAAAAAAGCTTTGTACAAAAACACCTATTAGTTGAAGTGGATCTCAAACAGAATTATTTTTTTTTTAATTCCTTCTTGTTTCAAGTGGTTTTAAAAGACTAGTAATTTCGTATTAATTTTCATTTTCCATTTTTGCAGTTTGTCCACCAGGGCAACATTGTGCGGGCCCTGAGTCTTCATGGGGGACCGTGACTTCCAAAAGGACGCCAATGCATCATGGATATGGTAGGAAGTATCGACCTAGAGAAAAAGAAGGACATTACCTAGCTCACAAAGGCGATGGTCTTCATCAAGGGATGGGGTAGCAAATTCGCAACGGAACGAATAGGGGGTTTTTTAGGCAAGCAAAACTAAGGTTTGGTCGCGGAGAAATGGGAGGTATTACACAGTGAGGAGAAGGAGGAAGGAACTCTCCTTGTGGTGGGCATTCATCAAGTCTCCGTGATAAGTTTGGCTAAGACGAAAGTCATGGCGTTCTATGACAATATCAAAACCTCAGGTAGCGCAGGCAAGTTCGACTCATTACAACCTAACGAACATGGACCCGACGTTGGATCAATCATCGACTCTGTCAAGATTCGGCAGACTAGCCTGGCAAAGATCCTAAAATTTAAATATCAGGCAGTGCAATGACAAGAAACTCAATGCAGCCTAGCGAAGAGGGAACCGACGAAGAGACCATAAACTCCCTCCCAAGGGGCCCACTTACTCAAGATTTAGAAGAATAGTATAAGCAGAGATCCTAATATTAAAACATCAGGCAGTGCAGAGAGAGGAAACTCAACACAGCCTAAAGAAAAGGGACCCGACGATGGAACCATTACCGACTCTCTCAAGATTAGGATAGGCAAAGATCCAAATATTGAATATAACATGAAGCAGACGATGAGACCATCACTCACTCCCAAGAAGCCCATTTACTGGAGGACTAATGATTGGGGTCATCCAAATAAACCTTCACCGCAGCGGGACGGATACACGCGCTATGATGGAGAAAATCAGCAATGTATTAAACAGGAGCCAAGGACGATGAGCAACAAAGTATCTGGACTGAAACTTGTCAACTACCAATTATTCTATGCTAACAGAACTCGGCCGAGGACCTGCGTTATTTATTTATTTATTTCATCAGCGTGTGACAGCTGGGTAAACCATACAAGTAAAATATTACATTACAATTTTAATATCGATTAAGTATAATCAAGAAGATTAAAAAAACAAAAAAACGGCAAAAATATCAACACAAGTATGCTCACATCCACCCACAAAGATAGGCAAAAGTCTATATAGTAAAGTAAACGCCAAACCCACAGTAATGGTTTCAGATTAAGCATGTCTGTATTCCAAAGACGAATAAAATAACGATAAACCCGCAGTAACGGTTTCAGCATTCACGCATAAGCGCTCAGTAGACGCACACGAATCCGCAATAATGGATTCAAGATGGAATCTGTACCGTTGTCAAACCCGCAGTAACGTACACAGATGGAACCAGCA
Organism: Stomoxys calcitrans; assembly: GCF_963082655.1. Lineage (NCBI taxonomy): Eukaryota > Metazoa > Arthropoda > Insecta > Diptera > Muscidae > Stomoxys > Stomoxys calcitrans. The sequence continues at coordinate 65,442,298 of NC_081556.1, read as the reverse complement.
ATGCCGTCAAATCCGCAGTGACGGATTTTGTCCCAGACGCGATCCGGACACAGAAGCAGGAGCTGGCAGAAACAGGCTTCAATATAGGCAGAAACAATGGTCGTAGAAGAAAGCTTGAAAAGTCCAAAGCAAGGATTCGGATGAAATAATGAAGCAGGAACAAGGATGAGGCAGGAAAGGTGCGTATAAAGAGACAGATAGTGTGTAGCAGGATACAGCAGCACGTCAACTTAGCAAAGAAAAGCTTGAATCGGCAGGATGTTGAATAGCGTGTATAGTTGGCAACTCTTTTGTGTAAGTTAAGATAAAAAAATAAAATCTAATCCGCCAAGATAGCTCTTTTTATTATAGGCATTTGTCATAAAAATTTTAATCATATTTTTTTCCCATTGTTGTCAACGTCGAATACAACAATGCTGAGACAGGGAGACGGTGGAGCATACCTGGCATCACATTATCTGCCTCGTCGACACCGCCACACACGTCGGAGCTGTAACGGCTGTTAAGGAAGGCAAAACACACAGAAAATGAGGTACTTATAGGGTGCGATGCGAACTTTCACCATATTTCATGGGGTTATACCAACGCTAACAAGCGGGGCCCTGGCAGAATTCTTGAATACTAACGATCTAATAACAGTTAATATTGGAAACACCGCTACCTTTGTTAATAGTATTAGGGAGGAGGTTTAGATATAACAATATCTTCGGAAAATCTTATCGATGAGTTTCAGGATTGGAAGGTCTCCATTAGCCCTCCTACTCAAGCTTAACTAATACAATAACATTACCAGAGCGGCTAAAAAGTGCCTCCTGGAAGCTTGACTGCAAACAGGTCGATGCGTTAATGACGCCGCCAAGATGGAAAAGTTTCTCTCAAAATCCATTTCCAAACAGGGAGTGAGAGCAGAGACAATGGAGGACATGTTGAGGCTTTTGATAAAAACGCATTTTTCCCAGAATACGACGGGACTCACAGACACCAGAATTTTGGAATAATGAGCTTGATCGAAGGCTTATCATAGCAGAATTTATGGCAAAGAAGTCTTTAGGAGCTTCAAACCATTTAAGTCAGCCGCACCTTATGCAATATTTCTGACGTTACTACAAAAGGAGGCCGACTATCTGACGCCTCATCTTGCCGCTATTTTCCCAGCTCGCCTAGAACTTGCATATACCCCGAAAGCCATGCAGGAGGAAAAGGTGGGTTTTATGCCCAAGCCCGACAAGGCAAGTTATGTGACACCAAAGGCCTACAGACCTATATAGTAGATATGATGATAAAGAGTAGGACATCCAGGAAACTGCTCAAATACAAACAGCATGCCTATGTTACGGGAAGGTCAGTGAAGGCTGCCCCGCATGAGGTTGTGCATAAAATAGAAGAATCCTTCCATGCCAAGAAGTATACAGTGGCACTGAAACGAGCGTACCGAGAAGGCTCACAGATGTTGAACACTATGTATATGGGCCGTAGGCTCGAAAAGGGGATTGAATTGAAGAATAGTTGGAATAACTGAGGCGAATATTTAATTTCGCCTCAGTAATTTGGTGGACCGCAACGGAGAAAAAGTGCAACGCAAGGATAATACAACTGGTTTAGGGCACATGTCTTGGCATAGGCGGAGACTATTCTAGATATCCGATCCATAAACAAACAGATTAATTGTAAGACAGTCACTGCAGCTATGAAATTCAAGGTGATGGGAGAGTGAAAAGAGGATAGGATCAGTTCATACCATCGCAGTATAATCAAGGTATGGTATTGTCATCTAGAAGATCATGGTGCACACATGGATCAAAGCTAAAGAACAGAGTGGTGTGAAGGTCTACATTGAAAACCCAGGGACTAAAATATATTTTAGACTGTCTGACTATAATACGGTTCTGCAGGCGAATATCACGGAGTGCGCCTGTAGTGCTAACGCGAGGACGTCTAGTGTGAACTTTTTTGGAGACAGTAAACTGGCTATCAGTCTTGGAGTGAAATGAGATTAACGCCTTCTCTGAGTATGGCACGATCCACATTGTTAAGGTGACGGGCCATTGCGGAATGAAAGGGCAGATGAATTGGCAGTGAAGACCAGAGGACTGCCGTCAATAAATTTGGAGCTCTATTTCGAATTTATTTTAAATGGGCAATATAAGATCTTGGGAAAAGACCCCACAACAGGGCGATTTACGGCAAATAAGAGCTCTATGCCGAGTTTATTTTTCATCGGTGAAATAACTAATTGTTATTTGGCTCGTTTTAGTTCTGCCATTGACTCCAGAAGTAAATATAAAATGATTAGTGATTTGGGTATTGGCAATGTAAGGGTACGGCTTTCTCCCATGACGATGTAGATGAACTGAATGAAATGTTCATCAATATATCAATAGTTGGGGCAAATCTGTCTTTCTATGACTGACGATGGCTCAACACAGTGATATTGGTGACGGTAATTTTGCATTCCGATGCTTTACTCATGATGAGGCTCTTAATTGGTAAAGCCTAACGTCATTGGTCCTGATGGAGTGGATCCGAGGTATAATCCTTCCTCGATTATTTTCATATCTTACGTACTTCTTTAATTCTATTATCACATCTAGTACCTTTCCCACTTTTTGGAAACATTCTAAGGTTATTCCAGAACCTAACAGAAGATTCGACACATATCCATATTATGCTATCTTCTGTCCAAGGTATTCGAAAAGGACATACACGGACAAATTGCAGAGTATTTACGACTCGAATCGTTGCTGAGTGATAAGCAGTCTGTGTTCAGGGCTAATCATAGCTGTACTACGGCATTATTAGAGGTTTCAGAGTCAATTAGGAGCGGCATAGCCATCCTTGACTACACAAAGGACTTTGACACCGTGGATCACCATAACATGGCTTTTAATCTTAGACGGTTCTTCAATTTCTTTGCTACCTCCACAAGCCTGATAACGTCCAATTTGACTGGTAGATCACAATCGGTGTACGCGGGTGATTCGATATCTAGGTCTTTAATACTTCACAAAGGTGTGCCGCAAGCTTCAATTGTAGGCCCACTACTTTTCACAATGTATGCCAATGATCCTTTTCAATTACGTCATAGTCGCATGTATGCAGATGACGTACAGATCTTTTTGAGCAGTCATCTGAATGACATAGTCCAGCGCATACTTGAACTTAATGAGGGCCTTTCCAGTGTATGTGTATGGGCCGTGGCGAACGGTTTGTGCCTCAATCCCATCAAGTCTAAATACCTAGTAATAGATAGGAATAAGAGATTTGCCCTGCAGGATAATCAGATACTGCTAAATCGCGAGAAAGTGTCTTTGGGTTCCAGTGCCAAAAATCTTGGTGTAGTTTTTAATAGTTTGCTAAGCTGGTCAGACCATATCAATAGTATCGTTGGTCAGACATATGTCTCTCCCGGTTCCAGGTCTGTTGTACGGATGTGAGCTTTTCCGCATTGTGATACGGGGAGTCGGCGAAACTTACCGTAGCATACAACATCATAATACGTTGTGTTTATGGTTTAAGAAGGACTGAACATATCACACAATTTGCCATTTCACCTATGGTATCTGCTTCGATTCTCCTCTCAATATAAGAGTTTGGCAGTTCTTGTATAAGATAGTTGTCCAAAAAGAACCAAAGTATCTATTTCAGAGGATACAATTCGCAAGATCCTAAAGAGGTTGAAGAGTTATACCCTTAAGACGGAGAAGCTTGGTTTCGGAACGTCAATTCTTTACCGGTATTACGCGACTATAAAACACCCTACCATTTGATATACAGGTTACCAGCAACGTAAATAAATTAAAAAAAATATGCTACACAATTTTTTTCCTTTATTTGTGATCATAGTATACTATATTTCACAGTTATTTAATTTTTTCCTATCCTTTAATTATACAAATAATAATAATTCATTTCTTTCTATTTGCTTTTTTTCTTCTCTACTTGATTTGTTACTTATTTGTGTTATACCAGGAAGTAATTAACATTTTTCTATTTTTTTAATTCTGTTTTTTTCCTCTCTACGTTTTTACTACATTGTAATTTACCAAAATGCAATATAGTCAATGTAATTGATTGCCAAAAATGTAATTGAAACAAAATGTTGCCGAAATGTACTTTTTCAATATGTATATTTATTAGTTTTTATTTTTTGCTTGTGTTAGATTTGCAACTATAATTTTGAAACTGCACTATAATTTATAAGATATTTGACTTGTTGCGCAGAATTTAATAAATACACAAATACAAATAAAAAGGTCTTGTGAAACGACCTTATATGCATTTTTAGCAAGTATTTGGACTCAAGAAAAAACCAAATATGCAAACTTTTTCCGCTAGGCCGTAGAGGCCCAACAAGAGGCCGATTTCCGGCATATAAGAGCTCTGTGTAAGAGCTCTATGTCGAATTAATTTTTTATTGGCGAAATAATGTATTGTGAAAAGACCTTCTATTAATTTTAGGAAGTAAATGGACACAAGAAAAAAACAAATATTGTATATAAATTTATTTCGCTGGGCCGTTAGGGCCCGACACCAAGGCGATGTCTTGGATATAAGAAGTATAAGTGGGAGCCCTATGCCGAATTTATATTTTATTGGCAAAATAAGGTCTTGCGAAAAGACTTAATATGCGTTTCTAGGAAGTATATGGAAATTTTTTTCGCTAGCGCGTAGGGGCCCCACCCTTTTCCAAATTCGAAAATAGGATACCTTTTTCGGTATTTAACCAAATTTAGTAGTATACTGCGGTACTCTGCTGTTTGGTTTAAAACAAAAATTAACAAAAAAAAAAAAAAATTAAAAAATGCCGCCGCCCTTATCCGATAATACCTATCACACTGTGAACTCTGTACCACTGCGATAATAGATGGCAGATCAGTTGTATGTGTAGTATATACAATTTTTGATGGTTTCAGGCAAGCGGTTGTGGTGTAGAGAATGTGTGTCAACGGACTTGGATTCGAATCTTGGACGGGGAGAAATTATTTTTTTTTTCATTTATTTTATTCTTGTTTTAAGTGTCTTAGTCGAATGCAATTTTTAAAAATCACGTAATTATGTGTCTTAACAAATTTTAAATTTTATGTTTAAAAAATGCGTTACTACAGAAAGTAGCAGACTATCTGGCTCCCCACCTGGCCAATATTTTCACAGCATGCCTGGGACTTGTATATACTCCGACCCGGTCCTTAGAGATTGGAAAAACCATATGCTAACGAATAGGTGAATAAATTGTGTGTCCCATGTCATACATTTAAGGAAGAAAGTTGCACAATGCACGCCACAGGGGGGAGTTTTAGCGCTACTCCTTTGTGTGACCACCGTAATGACTTACTACGTACGCAATCCCATGGCAGCCGGATTGACCCGATGGAATCCTCATCGGCAAGGGCTGCCGCCTCAGTGTACGTGTTCGTCTTTTTTCGTCATGGGAGAGGCACATCCCGGAGTGCCTTCTCCGTACGCTTCCGGTCCGTGCCGGGATTGAAAAGAACCCCGGACCCTGGTTCTGTTCCGTTTGCCAGAACCGCCTTCATCATCGGTCGGTGTCGGTGAGGTGTAACCGGTGCTTGGAGTGGGTACATTTCCGTTCTTGCTCTGGCCTAACCTCGCTACGGGAGTATAGTCATACTGGCTATGTCGCTAGGTGCTGTGCGAACATAGCCAGCAGTGGGTCACAAGCGTCCCCGTCGTCGCCTTCGGCGTCCTCGTCGTCGGACTATGTGACCCCCCCGACCTCTCCCGTACGGCAATTTATGCAACGACAGCACCCTAGCCCTACTATTGCCAGGCCAGTGCCGGGAAGTGTATCGTTCTTGCAGTTAAACTGCAACGGACTGCGTGGCAAGATTGATGAAATCGTAGATTTTATGAGTCGGAAGAGCATATCGGTCGCAGCGATCCAGGAGACAAAACTGACCAACACCTGCAGCTTGCACAGTTGTCACGGTTACAATGTGCTACGTAAGGATCGCTCAAGGAATGGAGGTGGGGGATTGGCCTTCGTTATACACCATTCCGTGCAGTATAGACCTATCTCGCCTGCGCTTGACGCTAGTGACCCATACATGGAATGTATGGGGGTAGCAGTCAGGTCTGGTACTGCCGAGATAGAGATATACAACGTGTATATACCGCCGGTTGGTAGCTGTATCCCGACTAATGGCCAGGCTTGCAACCCCAACATAAGTGGGTTGCTATCTGGCCATAGTCGTCTGGTTCTGGGGGATTTTAATGCACATCACACGTCATGGCATTCTCCCCTAGGTAACGACCAGCGTGGCATAGCTTTGGCAGAGCAGATAGATAGCTCCACGTTTTGCACGGTGAATGAGGATGCCCCCACTAGGATTACGAGGAGGTGCAGCAGCTCGAAAGACATTTCCATTGCATCCCCTGATCTCCTGAGTGACGTATCCTGGCAAGCCGTCATCTCTTTGGGGTCAGACCACCTCCCCATAATTCTCACCATCGACCGACCGCCCGACTTCATAACCTCTGAGCGCCGGACGTTCATCAATTATAAGAAGGCCGATTGGACTGGTTTCAGAAAGTATACCAATCGCCGTTTCAATGAACTGCCACCCCCCTCTGATGTGCTTATGGCCGAGAGGAAATTCCGAGACATCATCAACGCAGCAGCCGCTCGCTTTATACCAGCCGGTCGAATACCACAAGTGCGACCCAATGGGATTCGTGCTATGGACCCCGCTAACCCCAAACCAGCGAGCTGAATCTGGAAATAAACAGGGTAGTCAACGAACATAAGCGGAATTTGTGGCTGGAACACTTGGAGCAATGTAACTTAGGCACCGGTGCAGGCAAACTGTGGGCCACTGTTAAGTCTCTCTCGGTAGACGGGACCTCAGTCACTTTTGGCGAGTTAACCGTGACTGATCCGAAGAGATGCGACAGGTTGTTCAACCGTCAATTAATTGTGCATCCCGAGAGAGACAGGGCAAGAAGGAGAGCCATTCGCCGTATTCGTGGTCTCCGAGCCGATGAACAGCCATTACAATTTACCGTGGGCGAAGTTACGAATGTCATCCGTGGCGCCAAATCTTCCAAGGCGTTGGGCCCCGACGGAATCTCTACATTGATGCTGAAGAATCTGGATTCACCTGGAGTTGAGTACCTTACCACTGTCCTTAACCTGTCATTGAACATTCTTATAGTTCCCGATGTCTGGAAAATGGGCAGAGTGATCCCGCTACTGAAGCCTGGAAAAGACCCGAGTTTGGGGGAGTCGTACAGACCGATCTCCCTTCTCTCACCAGTGGCAAAGACGCTTGAGGCATTACTCCTCCCGAGCCTCGTAGGAGAATTTCCATTCGCCGAGCATCAACATGGATTTCGGAGACTGCACAGCACAACAACAGCTTTGCATGCCATAACCGCACACATTTGCCGTGGCTTCAATCAGCCCAGGCCATGTGATAGGATAGTCCTCGTGGCTCTGGACCTATCGAAGGTATTCGACACTGTCAGCCATGCCAAGTTATTTGAGGACATCGCCAACACGTCCCTCCAGCCAGGCCTTAAACGATGGGTCGCGAATTATCTGTGTGGCCGCCAGTCATTTGTGGAATTTAGGGATAAGAAGCCAAAACACCGTAGAGTGAAACAGGGAGTTCCTCAAGGTGGGGTGATATCTCCGGCTCTGTTTAACCTCTACCTATCCTCCATCCCACCTCCTCCAGACGGCATAGAGATCGTATCATATGCGGACGATTGTACGATCATGGCATCAGGCCCCCCACCCATTGATGACATCTACGATAGGTTGAACGTCTACCTCAACGAGCTTGCCTCTTATTTCGCTGCAAGAAGTCTGAAGATATCCGCCACCAAATCTTCAGCCACACTGTTCATTACAAATACGCGTGAGGTGAATACTGAGCTGAATGTGATGGTCGATGGAGAAATGATTCCGACCATCAAGTGTCCCAAAATACTCGGCGTCACATTTGACAGCTCCTACACTTTCTTCCCACATCTGCAATAAAGTCAAAAGTAGAAACAAGGTCCTCAAGTCACTCGCTGGCAGCACTTGGGTGCAGACAAAGAAACCTTGTTGACCACGTACAAAGCAATTGGCCGGTCTGTGGTAAGTTATGCAGCGCCAGTGTGGTCACGTCAACTTTGTAACACGCAGTGGAATAATATTCAGATCTGTCAGAATGCCGCCCTCCGAACTGCGACGGGCTGTCTCCTCAGTTCTCACGTGGACCACCTCCATCATGAGACAAAGATCCTACCAGTGCGAAGACATAACTACATGCTGTCTAAGCAATACCTTTTGGGCTGTTATCGCAGAAATCATCCAAATCATTATATTGTGGATAGATACCCACCGCCCACAAGCCTTAAGGTAGATCTACACGATCTAGAGCGTGAGGTTCAGCGCTACAAGAGAGAACCTCTAGATCAAGCGGCATATCAAGCGGGTCTGAACAACATTCATGCAGACACGGTAGCAGACGCGTTAATTGGCTACCGGGTGAATGTAGTCCTTGGAGAACGACCGCCACCCATTGCACCCGAAGAAATCGACCTCCCCCGGCAAACCAGAGCAGTTCTAGGATTGATGCCGACGTGCAAGATGTATGTCCTGATTGTAATCAAGCAGACGAAAGATAGAACACAATAAACTGCTACAACAACAACAACAACAACTACGTACGCTAACTGAAGAGAGAGTTGAATACGGCTGCTACGCAGTCGATGTTATAATACTTTTTTGGGGTATGGATCCGAACCAGCTATCCAGAAGGGTCGAAAGGATCTTGCATATGCCATATGACTGGGCTAGACTCATGGGTCTCAATGTTAACCCAGAGAAGACTGAAATATGCCTGTTCACGAGGAAGATGAAAGTGGGCCAATTTGACGCACCACTTTTCCTCAATAAGACGATTTCGATATCTGACAAGGTCAAATACTTAGGAGTGATCTTGGACAGGAAACTGAATTGAAAGTGTCACATTCAGGAGTGTACTAAAAAGGCTCACAGATGTGGGGAACTATGTTGACTGGCCGCAGGCTCGAAATGGGGCTTGAATCCGAGGATAGTCCACTGGCTCTACAGGAGCGTGATTACTTACGCCTCAGTAGTTTGGTGGACTGCTATGGAGAAAAAGTGCAACGTTAGGACCATACAACAAGCTCAGAGATCACGTTGTCGTTTCATAGGCGGAGCGATGAGATTCTCGCCCACTAGGGCACTGGAGACTATTCTAGATATCCGACTCATTGACATAGAGAATAAGTGTGAGGCAGCTACTGCGGCTATGAGACTTAAGGCGATGGGAGAATGGATTGGAGATGGAAGTAGTTCATACCTTGAGGTCGAGTTCGAGGCACTGCTGCCAGCGGCACTGTCTTGGATAGACGGAACCCTAGTATTGCCATCTGGAAGATCATGTTACACGGATGGATCAGTGTCGAATGTGAACATCTTTACGGACGGACGGTAAGGTCACGAACAGTCTTGCAGTGTTAGAAGGAGATTATCGCCTTCTCTGAGTGGCAGAATGCGCACCTTTTGGTGCCGGGCCATAACGGAGTAAGGGGGAATGAAAGGGTAGAGGATTTGGAAGTGAAGGCCAGAGGACTGTCATCAATAAACTTGGAAAAATTTTAAGAAGGAGGTCAGTATAGCTATTGGTATCATAACGGGACACATAGGACTACGAACTCACTTATGTAAAATTGGTAAGGCAAATGATAGCATATGTATGCGGGGAAGATGATGAGACGTTGGAGCGTTTCCTTTGTCATTGACCGGCTTCACGTCTAATAGATACAGGCACCTAGGTGGGGACACAATACCAAACATGAACCAACTTAGGGGCGTGGCATGGAAAACAATTAAGTATTTTGTAAGTAGCACGGAATTTAAAGCGCACAACAAGCCTATTACTGGCTGTGGTGTATGTCCATAGTAGCATGGGACCGCACCCATTTTTCAATCTAACCTATGTTAAAACAATTAAAAGCGTGCTAAGTTCGGCCGGGCCGAATCTTTTATACCCTCCACCATGGATCGCGTTTGTCGAGTTCTTTTCCCGGCATCTCTTCTTAGGCAAAACGGGATATAAGAAAAGATTTACTCTGCTATTAGAGCGATATCAAGATATGGTCCGGTTTGGACCACAATTAAATTATATGTTGGAGACCTGTGTAAAATGTCAGCCAATTCGAATAAGAATTGCGTCCTTTGGGGGCTCAATAAGTAAAATAGAGAGATCGATTTATATGGGAGCTGTATCGGGCTATAGACCGATTCAGACCATAATAAACACGTATGTTGATAATCTTGAGAGAATCCGTCGTACAAAATTTCAGGCAAATCGGATAATAATTGCGACCTCTAGAGGCTCAAGAAGTCAAGATCACAGGTCGGTTTATATCGCAGCTATATCTGGTTATGAACTGATTTGAACTTTATTTGACACAGTTGTTGGAAGTAAGAATAAAATACGCCATGCAAAATTTCAGCCAATACGCCATGCAAAATTTCAGCAATTGCGCCCTCTAGAAGCTCAAGAAATCAAGGCCCAAGATCGGTTTATATGGCAGCTATATCAGGTTATTGACCTATTTGAACCATACTTGGCACAGTTGTTGGATATCATAACAAAATACGTCGTGCCAAATTTCATCCAAATCGGATAAGAATTGCGCACTCTAGAGGCTTAAGAAATCAAGACCCAAGATCGGTTTATATGGCAGCTATATCAAAACATGGACCGATATGGCACATTTACAATACCAACCGACCTACACTAATAAGAAGTATTTATGCAAAATTTCAAGCGGCTAGCTTTATTCCTTCGGAAGTTAGCGTGCTTTCGACAGACAGACGGACGGACATGGCTAGATCGACATAAAATGTCGCGACGATCAAGAATATATATACTTTATGGGGTCTCAGACGAATATTTCGAGTAGTTATAAACAGAATGACGAAGTTAGTATACCCCCCATCTTATGGTGGAGGGTATAAAAATTGATTACAAATATCATTGAATAGAAAATATTTGTGGAATTTTTATATAAAATAAAATTTAAAATTATTCAAAGATTATTAAACAGAAAATGTTTGTAGAATTTTTATATAAACGGAAATTTAAAATTTTAAAGACAAGAAAACTTGTGAATTTTGCAAATATTTTTTGCCTGGGGCACTTAAAAAAATGGAAAAAAAATTTCGCCTGACGTGGGATTCTAATTCAGACCACATTGCTCGCAGTCCCGGCTCTATCCACTACACCACATCACAAGACGTGATAACAGTTGCCAAATCAACAAAATTTATGAAAAATGAAGGAAAATGAAACAAAATAAAACAAAAAATAAATTAAATAAATAAATAAATTAACATAAAATAAATTTCAATGAATTAAAATAATTTTAAAGAAAATAGTATAAACAAAGTAAAATAAATTGAAAGAAAATAAAATAAATTTAAATAGCTTTATGTAAATAAATTTAAATGAAATAACAAATAGTAACAAATATGCCAACTGAGAACGGTCACCCGACCATGAATTTGTTCATCTCGGCATTTTGAAAAATTGTTCAGACTGTGGTCCGATTTTCGAAATTCTGTTTTTTCTGAATAGTGCTCAAAAATCCCTACTCTGCTTGAGGTATACAATATCTCCACAGCTTTCGGAGATATTCGAATTGTAAATGTTAGTTTTTAAATGTTGGCCGAGTTTGGCTTAGTATTTTGCAATTTACGAAGGCATTTGTGGTTAGATTTTCATTTTGATGCGTTATTTATTTTTTTTTTGGCGTGTAGCAAAATACACCAGTCTGATCCAAATTTCAGCTCAATTTTTTTACTTCGTATGTTCCTTCAAACCATGCAAAGGGTTTTTTTGCATCAAACAATATTTGGAGACTCCTCAGCAAATATCTGAGGAGCCTCCTCAACAATTTGGTAGCAAAGCAGACAAAGACTGTTGACGACGGCCGCATAACAATAATTTTTTGTTTGTGTTTTGTTTCTCATTTAGATATATCATATCCCGAAAATGCATTTCATTGAAATTTGAAATACCGATACATAAATAATAAAGAAAAGAGAAAAACCAGAAAGAACTCGAGCTTGAGTTAAAAACAACAATAACGAATAAATAAGATAGTTAAAAATAATCAACATAACTGTTTGGAAGTCAAAAAATGTGAGAGTGTGATTCTTTTAGTTTTTTTTTTAATTAACAGAAGTATTTTCATAGATTAGTCTTTAAGAAAAAAAATTGCTTAAATCTATGATTTTTTCTTTCTGCAATCACCCATCGATTCAATGCGTAAAAGAAAAAAACCATTGAATCCTAATATAAACGCAGTTCCATCTAATATTGAAATTCCAATCAATCAATTCCAATGGACCAGTTTAGTCGCCGACTACATGAGACTTAATACTCTGCCGCTTTACGGCCTATTGACTCCATCGAACACAGCTGCTTCATCAAATGCTCCTAGTGCCTCTGCCTTACCGTCTGGAGCAACAACATTCTACACTCCACAAGCTACACCCAAACTACCAACTACGACTCCTAAACCACTAAAAGTTGCCCCGAATAAGAAAGCGATTTTTGTAGCGAAATTCGCTGCTGAAACTTCCACTGATGACATGTTATTTTATATAAAATCAAAGATTGACATTGATGTCGAATTGAGTGTTTACAAATTTAAGTACCATGAAAGGCGTAGCAAAGCTTCTTTCCGAATCATTGTTCCAGAAGACATTTTTGAAGTCGTTATAAAACCGGATTTTTTGCCCGCTAAGGCATTTATCCGAGAATATATCTTTAAGGATACGCCTCGATCTGATGTTGTTTACCTCCCAACTAATTCTAACTCTGAAATTATGCCAAAAAACTGAATTTATCATTTGCTGCTGATTACATATCTCTAATATATCAAATATATCGTCTCAACCAAAAGACACATTGATTACCCTTGGTGATTTTAATCTTCCTCAAATTAACTGGATTCATTCGTCCGATACCAAATGGCATTTCTGATGAATCGGCATATTATTAAATTTTGATCTTTTTCAAATTAATTACATAAAAAATTCATTTTTTAAATTACTCGATCTTGTTTTCGTTAATCAAACATCTGAGCTATGTTTAAGTTCTAATGATCCGGTTGTAAGTCCTGAGGATAGATATCATCTGACACTCAAAATACTTATACCCTATCCCACTCTTAAAGTTAAAAGAGATGTAGCAATTGAAAAAGTGTACTGTTTTGCTAAAACTGATTACATCAAACTGAACTCACTACTCTCATCTATTTATTGGAATGAAATTTTCAGATCTAAAGATATCAATGAAATGATTTCAACTTTTTATACTGTGCTACTTTACTTTATTTCTCAATCTGTTCATAAAACTACTTTTTGCAACGCATCTGGTCCTCTATGGAATACAACCAATCTTTCTAGGCTGAAGAACAAGAAGAATTAATTATATAAAAGGTTTAAACGCTCAGGGTCGACGTCTGATGCGAATATAATAAAGAAAACAAATTGGCGTATAGTAGTTATTTGAATAAAATCAAATCCTAAATCCTTCTACAAATTTGTGAATTCAAAGCGCCGTTGTAATAGTTTACCGAACTTTCTTAGATATAAAGCTAAAGTAGCTGATAACGATTCAGGCATTGTCGACATCTTTGCTGACTTTTTTAGCACTACCTACTCAGATAATTTATGATTTATGTGGAACATATCTATACACAATCAACAATTCAGATTTTATAGACGTGTCTGAAATTGCCGAAAACATAGTACTTGAAAATTTAAGGTCACTGAAGATAACTTTTAATCCCGGTCAAGATGGAATTCCATCGAACATTTTAAAGCATTGCGGTCTCGAACTTTCGTATCCCCTTTGTACACTTTTCAACAGTTCATTAAAGCATGGATATCTGCCGGAATTGTGGAAGAAATCTTATATAAGACCGTTATTTAAAGCCGGAAATCGCAATGAGGTATCTAATTACAGGGGCATTTCAATTTTGAATGCTATTCCGAAGCTATTAGTGAAAATTCTGACTGACACTATTTCACATCAAGTCTCTTCTATATTGTCTCCCTACCAACATGGGATCCGGAAATCGAAATCGACGATAATAAATATTTTAGATTTTACTTGCTTGGTCAACGATTGCTTTAGGGAACGCTACCAAACGGATACAAAATATACCGATTTTAGTAAAGCATTTGATAAAGTCAACCACAACCTTCTGTTAAGAATAATAGATCTTATTGGTTTCAGTCCATCTTTACTAAAATGGATCAGATCATATCTGACTGGACGTACTCAAAGAGTTAAATTTGGTACTGCAATTTCCAAATCAATTGTTGTCTCTTCAGGTGTTCCACAGGGTAGTCACCTTGGCCCTGTGCTGTTTTGTTTGTTCATAAACGACCTACCTTTTACTTTAAAGCACTCGAATATTTTGATGTATGCAGATGAAGTAAAGATCTTCAGATCAACGAGAGACTCTGATGAACAGTGTTATCTTCAATATGTCCTTGATACTCTTTACGAATGGTACAACCAGAGCTTTATGCAACTTTTTCCAAATGCAAACACATATCATTTTCAAGAAAAACCTCTTTTAAAACTAGCTACTTTTTGGGTTCCAATCAACTTGAAGTAGTCTATAGCTTTAAAGACCTTGGATTTCTTCTAGATCAACGCTTAAACTTCCGTCAACACATCTCAATGGTTGTAAACAAAGCACCATGCTAAACATTACGTTTTTGACCAAATTAATTCATGGCCAAATAGATTCCTGCTTTATTTTGAGTCGATTTTTCTTTAAGATATTTTGATCCTTTGAAAATTTCTTATTATAAAACCAACTATGCCAATAATGATCCTTTTCGACACCTATGTTATCAATTTAATCAACTGAAAGATTTAATAGATCTATTTGAGAATCGAGAAAGTTTAATAAGGAATATTATATTATTTTTAAATTCTTAGGTTAATACATTTGTAAATATATTGTTACCAGCTGGCCCGGGCCCGCTCCGCTGCGCCTTCTTTTACTTTATATGGAACAAAAGTTTCCTTGGAATATTTTTTTTCGACAAAAAAAGATCTTTTAGTGAAATACTATGCTACGAAAATAGTGTATCGCTTGACTAACAGTTTAACGTCCGCTAGACAGTTGGCTCCTAATGTTGATATTAGATACGTGGTCTACTCTCAAATACCTTTAATTTGAGCCCCATATTTCCATAGTCGGCAAACATGACCGGATTGGGGGGGTGTTTTGGGGGATGGGAGGCCACTCAGTGAGTTGGCCTTGAAAATATATATCGAATATTAAAAACCCTCTTACTTGAGCCTCATATTACAATAGTCGAAAAAACTTACTATTTGTGTGGTGTTGTGGGGGAGGGGTGGCCCCATAGACACTTTTCCCGTATATTGATATCAAATTCGTGCTTTACTCCCAAAGACCTTTCATTTGAGCCCCATATTGCTATGGTCGTAAATTTGTCCTCTTTGGGGATGTTTTTGGGGAGAAGCGGCCCCCAATATTGGATATCAGATTTGTATTCTACATTCAAATACCTTTTATTTAAGCCCCATATTCCTATGGTCAGTAAATAAGTCCTGTTTGGGGGGTGTTTTGAGGAAGGAGTGGACCCCCAGAAACGTGGTCCCACATTTGGATATCAGATTTGTATTCTACTCGCAAATACCTTTCAGTTGAGTCCCATATTGCCATGGTCGGTAAATATGTCCGATTTAGGGGTGTTTTGGGGCTTGGGTTGGTCCCTTTAGCACTTGGTCCGACAATTGAATATCAGATACGTCTTATCCTAAATATCTTTCATTCAAGTCCCATATTGTCGTGATTGATCTAAATATACGTTTGATAGGTTTTAGGGTTGGGGCAGCCCCCCTAGGTACCCCATCCGAAATTTGGATACCAAAATTTTATTTTTAGGGTGCTATATGGGAGCACACAAAAAAATTAGGGGAAGGGGGAGAGCCTCCCCTTCAGATATCAAAAAATGTAGTACCCTATTTTCCCATCCGAAATTTGGATACCAAAATTTTATTTTTAGGGTGCTATATGGGAGCACACAAAAAAATTAGGGGAAGGGGGAGAGCCTCCCCTTCAGATATCAAAAAATGTAGTACCCTATTTTCACCACGGGGTCGTTATGTACCATCTGTGAAAATTTCAAAAAAATCGGTATATAGATTTAAATAAAAAAAAGACTATATTGTGGATGCGTTTTAATTGAAGTTTGAAGAAGATGTGTCAACTTATAAGGTTGCTATATCGTCGGTCTAATGTTATTTTGTTTCATAAGCCATGCTAAGGAATAGGTGGATAAATTGTATGTCCTATGTCATGGCATAAATATAAGGAAGAAAGTGGCACAATGCACGCCACAGGGGGGAATTTTATCGCTACTCCTTTGTGTGACCACCATAAATGACTTACTACGGACGCTGACTGAAGAGGGATTTGAACCCAACTGCTACGCAGTCGACGTTTTAATACTTCTTTGGGGTATGGATCCGAACCAGCTATGTAGAAGGGCCGAAAGGGTCTTGCATATGGCATATGACTGGGCTAGACCCAGAGGTTTTAATGTTAACCCAGAGAAGACTGAAATATGCCTGTTCACGAGGAAGACGAAGGTGGGCCAATTTAACGCACCTCGTTTCCTCAATAAGACGATTTCAATATCTGACAAGGTTAAATACTTAGGTGTGATCTTACTGACTTACGCCTCAGCAGTAGGACCACGCCCACTAGGGCACTGGAGACTATTCTAGATATCCGATCTATTGACATACAGATTAAGTGCGAGGCAGCCACTGCGGCTATGAGACTTAAGGCGATGGGAGAATGGATTGAGGGTGGGAGCAGCTCACACCATCGCGGTATAATCGAGGTGACGATAGGAAACCTGGAAGGAAGGGAAGAGGTTTCCGATCGGATACCTGAGATGAACCTTGAAGTCGAGTGCTAGGCACTGCTGCCATCGGCACAGTCTTGGATTGACGGAACCCTTGTATTGTCATCTGGAAGATCATGTTACGCGGATGGATCAAAGCTAGAGGACAGAGCGGGCCTGGGGGTTTACATTGAGAACCCAGGGACTGAGATCTGTTTTAGACTGCCTGACCATAATACGGTCCTGCTGGCGGAGAAAGGAAGCAAGAAGGAGGTCAGTATAGCTATTGGTATCATAACGGGACACATAGGACTACGAGCACACTTATGTAAAATCGGTCCGGCATTGCCCGGCTTTCGCATCTAACAGATACCGGTATTTAGTTGGATACACAATTCCAGACAAGAACCAACTTTAGAGAGTGGTATTGAAAACAATTAAGGATTTTGTAAGTAGCACGGAATTCCTAACTAAATTTCTTTTTTAGAGGTTACTTTATAGTTTTTAGAGCGCACAAAAACCGATTACTGGCTTAAGTGTATTCCCATAGTGGCATGGGCGGATTAATATCTGCACCCTCTTTTCAACCTTACCTAGTTATTAGTTTGATGAAAGTCACCAACACAATTAACGTACAAATCGTTTATAATGCGGACTATCATTATAAACGATTTGTACGTAAATTCACACATGTAAATCGGATCCAGTAAAGGAGAAAGCACCGACACTCGTGTTAATTCAGTCGAAAGAATTAAACGGGTTGTTGAATGAAACAATTTAGTTCCTCAAATCCAAAAAACCAATAAAAGTTTTGCAAAGATTAGGCACTTTACCTTAAAGCAACTTGTAAAATAGCCCTAATGGCATATAGTTTCGCAGGAGGACGACGGGACGATTTTAAATATTTTTACTAATATTTTGGCCAAAATTGGCGACATCACGCTTAATGAATTTAGCTTTGAGTTCTTTTTTTGTTTGCGAATGTTTATCCCGATCTGTATTATAGTAAAATGAATCAAAAATAGGACAGGAGAATATTTTAATTTTTTTTTCTCTTTAGAGAAAATTTAATTAAAATTTTTTCTTTAGAGAAAATTTAATTAAAATTTTGTCTTTAGAGAAAATTTAATTAAAATTTTGTCTTTAGAGAAAATTTAATTAAAATTTTGTCTTTAAAGAAATTTTAATTAAAATTTTGTCTTTAGAGAAAATTTAATTAAAATTTAGTCTTTTAAGAAAATTTAATAAAAATTTTGTCCTTAGATAAAAATTCCCTTAAACTAGGGTTTGAAGAAATTTCCTTGAAAATATTTTTGGAGATTCATTTATTAAGTTTTTTTCAAAACAAAAATTTATCAAAAAAAAATTAAAAAAAAATCAATGTATTTTGACATTAGATTTTTTCTAATGTTCCTTGAATTTTATTAAAATATGTCTTTGGTTATTTAGTATTAGTGTATTTATGGTCTTAGTGAAAATAAATGAAAACGAACTCAAGCCCTTCACGCTTAACCTTCTAGTGGTCTTCTAGCCATTGAAAATCAAGAAATCTGAATGCCTTAGTCAAATTTTTATGAGGATTTATTGAAGTATAATCAGAAAAAAATTGCTACATTTGTTATCAATGAATACAACATTTGTTATCAATGATTATATTTAGAATGAGATTGATCCGGTAAATGAAGTCATATCGCCCATCATTTGAACAACACAGAATAAACCGATTGTTAATCCCGGGGCTGTGACCATTCCAAAACTATGTGGGTTTATCTAGACTTGTAGAGGTCTACTGCTTTGCTTTCATTGGCTAGAACAGACGTATCAGTCATTGTGTCCGTCATGACAGGTCACTGTGTAATCGGAAAACATGCTGGCAGACTGAAGGTTGGCAGCAACGACTTTTGCAGAAGCTGTGAGGACATCAAAGAAGAAGAAACTATAGAACACCTTCTGCGTGTGTCCCTTACTAGCAGTCAGAAGGAGTTCCACATTAGGTTCTGATTTCTTTGAAAACCTGTCTGGTTTTGCGGGTGTGAACGTTCGCAAGTTGTTAGGCTTTTTAAAGCGATCTGGATGGTTCAACGGTAAGAATTAGAAAGCATCTTCCTACTTTTGTTCCTGTGGTACCACAATGTACGAAAACGTCTAAGTGTGTCTAATGGCAGACTACCATTTAAACCTAACCTAACCATACTAGTGACAACCACTTCTGGCGCCATGTTGTCCGTTGAAGAATTTCCCGGGAAATGTGTATCAACGACTATTTCTAGTGTTCCCTCACTTGACATTGTCCATACATTCTCTTATTTCAGAATAATAAACACCGTAATAGGTCTCGAGGACGGAATCTTCCTTAGCCTATAGGCCTCAGATGTATCCTCTACGGAGATGCAGAATTCCTTCCTTAGACCAACAAGCTCTAGGGTTCACCATGGGGGTCGCTGTTTTCCCCTTGGCTTGGCAGTAGGACATGCTGACACAAGCGAGTCATTCAGCCCCTTCATGATCCGCCTGACCGTTTTGTCCATTATGTTCCTTTTCTGGTCTAGAAGGGATAGACGTGCAAAATTTGTGCCTAGATTTATCCCAATCTACTTTTCTTCTGTTTAGCCGTGGGACCACTTCTGAAGTATTTTCAAAGAAGCTGTGGTCATCCAACACTTCCCAGTCGCATATTCTTGTGCTTATATCTTCCGTTACAAAGGTAATATCTGGTACCTCCTGCCTGTTCTTGGTAATAAAGGTCGGTTTATCCCCTTTATTACAAATTGTCAGATTGCGACTTATAATATAGGTAGAGTTAGATTTCTTCTTTATTTACAAGATATTTCAGTTTTTCAGTTTAGTTTTACATATATTCTCTTAAAAATATGTTATTGTAAAAAAGAAGAATAGGTATAGAGACATTGGTTGTAATAACCGTCCGTCAAATTTGATTATTTAAGTTCAGAAGATACATTTAGTTATAATCCTTTATAAGAAAATTTCTATATTTTAAAGCTGGTTCCAAATATTTAACAAGTTAAATCCAGTCGCTATCAGCAACGCTATTCAGTATATTTATCATTTCAGTTTGCGTCAATAATTGTATTTGAAAGTGTTGGGCCCTGAATTCTCTTAACGCTGGACAAAATCCCAAAAAATGGTATAGGTTTTTTTTCTTTTTTCGCTTTGAATTTTGTAGAGTTCAGAATTATTAAACCACATCTTGCCTTGAATATCCAGCTTATTTGCTTCAACTTAAAAGAATCAGTAAAATAATATTTTGCTTTCGTACAATCTACGGAGGCCACCGTAGCGCAGAGGTTAGCATGTCCGCATATGACGATGAACGCCTGTGTGAGAACATCAGAAAAAAATTTTCAGCGGTGGTTATCTCCTCTTAATGCTTTCGACATTTGTGGGGTACTGTACCATTCGGCCCCTTCGAGGCCCCTTATCAAATTTTTCGGTGGTGGTTAACCTCTCTTAATGCTGTCGAAATTTGTCGGGTACTGTACCATTCGGTATGGCAGCGCAGCCATGTGTAAACTTATCCACAAAGAGGTGTCGCATTGCGCCCCGCCGTTCGAACTCGACTTTAAAAAGGAGGCCCCTTATCAAATTTTTCAGCGGTGGTTATTTCCTCTTAATGCTGTCGACATTTGTGGGGTACTGTACCATTCGGTATGGCAGCACAGCCATGTGTAAACTTCTCCACAAAGAGGTGTCGCATTGCGGCCCGCCCTTCGGACTCAACTTTAAAAAGGAGGCCCCTTATCATTGAGCTTAAACTTGAATCGGACAGCACTTAAGTAAAAGTTTGCCCCTATTACTTAATGGAATCTTCATGAGCAAAATTTGCAATTTTATAATCTAAATATTTGTACACCCTGGAAAGACGTTGCGATTTACTAAGTTACTCTCACGTTTTGGGCCAATGCTTTCAGATCTCTAACCCAAAATACATTTCCTGGAGCATTATCATTGCTGGTCTTCATATTGAAATAAAACTTTTGATATATTCTAAGTGGAGTCCCAGAGTATACGAATGACTATTTTCAATAACGGTTTCCAGCATAGTTTGTTGTTAAACTTAGTAGGGTTAAAACCTTCTTCAAAAAATATCGCTCTAAATTGTCCACTTCCTCGAATAGGAAGTAGCTCCATACTTGAGCTTCATATGATTATATTGTACGGCATACTGCTTGATACACTTTTCATTTCATTTGTAGGTTAATTTCCTTGCTTCCAACTAGGTTTGCCCAAGTGGCGTTTATTGCAGTTTTTGATTGTCTTGTTCTGTTTTCCACATGTTTACAAAATTTCATGTTAGGAGTAAGAGTAACACCCAAATAGTTGTACTCATTAGTGATCCTGATCGGGCTTTCGTTATAGGTCGATTGTTCGTTGCTACCTAACCGACCTCTATTTCTGAATACCATAATCTCCGATTTATCCATATTTACTGTAATTCCACATATCGCAGTAACATTCAAGTTTTTTAATCATGGCATGCATAGTACTGATATCATCTGCGATGATTGCTACGATGATTGCATATAATATTGTAGAAGCCGAATGTTTTGGCTATGGATATAGATGCCCCCTTCTAAGTACTCATGAAAATCATTAACATACACGCCAAAGAGGATTGAGGAGAGCAAACAACCCTGTTTTACGCCACATTTAGATTCAACGTAATCGGAAATTTCTTCATCAGCCCAAATGGCATATTGTGTGGTATTGTACATATTTTCTTTTAATTTTGCGAACTTATATTACACATTTATAAATTCGAGTCTTCAAAGAAGACATCAGTTTGCGTTTTTTTTTTCTTTCGTAGACTGACAATTGAAGCCAAGTTGTAGATATTATCTACTGTAGAATATCCCTTTCTGAAATCTGTCCGGTATTCTGTCAGGATATTATGGTAGTCTATAAATACGATATTCTCCCGTTTAGAATTTCCTTCATTATTTTTGCTAGACAGTTCATAAAAGCTGTCTTATGTCCCCCCTCTTATATATGGCGAATATAATAGAATTTGAGAATTTTTGCCAATCTCACCAGTGTTTAAGATGTTATTATAGTTTCTTAAACCGAGAATCACTACCTGAAGGCCACCCTAGCGCAGAGCTTAACATGTCCACCTATGACGCTCAACGCCTGGGTTCTAATCCTGACGAGAATACCAGAAAAAATTGTCTGTGGTGGTTATGCCCTCCTAATGCTGGCGCCATGAGTGAGTTATTGTACCACTTGGTACGGCAGTCATGTACAAACTTCTCCATAAAGAGGCTTTGCACTACGGTACGCCGTTCCGAATCGCCTATTCAAAGGAGGTCCCTTATCATTGACCTAAAACTTGAATCAGACAACACTTACTGATATGAGAGAAGTATCGTGCTGTTCCTTAATGAAATGTTCATGGGCAAATTTGAATATACAGGTACAATTTTGAATAAACAGGTACAGTTTACAAGCAATTGATACGAATATAAAATTTGGCACAAATGCTTTTTCTTATAAAGTTGTAACAAACCACTAAAAAATTTATATATGGGATAGGCAGCATACTCATTCAGTGATTTTGTTTGCAACACATTCTCCAAAAACTCTTAGATGATTTAAAGTTCTCCGTGTATCTGTCCTTCTATCAGTTGAAATGACTGTTTAGCACAGATTCGTAATTTGTCCAAAAGCAGGATAATTTCTTGCCACTTCTGCGGCCATAAAAGGCACATTATTACCGGATTTTAATGAAATTTGCCGATTTTGGGTCTTAAGCCCACACCAGCGGCATTTATTTTTTGATTTCCAAAATTTGAAACAGTAGGTGGCTCAAAGGCTCCCAGTATCGCCATATTGACCGATGTGCCGAGTTTGAGTTTTAAATTCATAAAGCCCCCACACATATGAATGTAAACCTAATATAACCCAAATCGGACTGTATTTACACATAGCTCTTATATAGACCTATTTGCCGATTTATGGCCTTGTGTATAAAAGGGGCATTTATTAGCCGATTTCGCTGAAAGTTGAGACAGTTTGAAACACTAGGCCCCTCTATATCCGAACCTAATATGGTTCGGACCATATTTAGAATATTTTTGGACTAACCCCCATTAAAGGTGCATTTATTTGTTGATTTTCTGAATTTTTAAACATTGAAATATATTATTTGAACACAGCAGCTGCATAAAGCAATATGCCTTGAAAAAAAAAGACGAATTTCAAAAAAAAATCCTATAGTACCCCATTATACTGCCAAGGTCTAACTGCATGCCAAATTTCAGAGCTCAAGCTCAATCCGTAATGAAGCACCATATTTTACTATTTAATACCTTAATATACTAATTTCGAAAAAATCTTCTAGTGGCCCAGCATATACTGGAAAAATGTATCCGTATCCCAATTTTAAGAAAGAAAGTACCTCTTTTATACCATTTGGTACTTTAATTTACCAACTTAAAAAAAAAAAATCTTCCAGTTGCTCAACATTTACTGTCAATGTGTACCATTATCCCAGCTCAATTTAAGAAAATACCCAATAGTACAAATTACAGCACGAAAGGGCATTCTCTTACTCTTCTTGCATTCAACCTCAACCACGTTGAACAAAAACTCACTATTATTTAGTACCTTGTATTAACTAAACGTACGAATATCGCCAAACCCCGTCTTATCCGTGCATACAACCCCAGACCAAGAGAGAAGATATATATACAGAAACCTAAAATACATAGCACCTAAAATGACCACTTGATTATCTATAACATTATACATCATGTCGAGTTCTTTCTTCAAATGACTTTGTGGCTTCCGATCACATTGTCATCATTTCACATAGGTCAATGTACGTATTTTGGGGGATGGGGTTGGACATCCATCAAATGTCACTTGTCACTAGACAAATCTTAATATTAAATACATTTTCTGTTCTCAAATACCTTTCATTTGAGTCTTATGTGGTTCCAATCGGTCAACTTTTTCTGGGTTTCTTTGGGATCGATTTTTAGGAAAGGCGGCCCTCCTGAGGTTTGACGCAAAATTTGATATTTCTTTCGTATTTCAATCCCAAACACCTTTCATTTGAGTGCCATATTGACCCAATCAATCTGTATGTCAGTTGGGAGGGGAGCCTGTAAGTGCAGGCTCTTCTATGTTTTCGTTCCTAATTTTGTTATAAGTTTCGAATTCTATTCTCAAATACGTTTCATTTGAGACCCATTTTGTACCATTGGATCATTTTTGATTTTGGGTGGTTTTTGGGGTAGGAGGAGGGTCCGCCCCTCTTTCGAAATCAAAAACTTATGTAGCCTATTGTTGTTTTCTTTGTAACGGGCATCTATACTGATTATTTGATCAACTTTTAAGTTTTTAAAATTCGAAAAAGCAATTTACATATTTTTAGCATATTGCATATTTTGAGCATATTTCCATATTTTTTAGCATATGCATATGCTAAAACGATTTATTTTAGGTCAAAAATCATTTGTGTGAAATCGGGACTTCAATACGTTCATCGGTTCAAAATATGTTTTTGCATAAAATCCTGTCTCTACTTATTATTTTCCAATAGAACATGACAAAATATATCATTTATATTGGTTTGGTACCTCCGCTTATCCGATTCATTCCAGTGAAGTTTTGGTAGTAATTTTAGATATTTTTCTGTATAATGTTCGTTTGGTATTGTAAATAACACATTAATTAGCAAATGCTCTGACCATGTTCTATCATCGACTCTATGGTGATAACATAATTACTAAATTCTAAATAATAATAATGTAAGTTCATTTCCATATTATTTTATTAATGTTTCATAAAATGAGAGTAAGTTTACAAATTCTAGGCTAATTGAGTTCTGGAGAGTTTTACCAATGTGTATAATTTCCTTTAAATTTTCATTTATAAAAATTTAGTATTTCCTAATCGTAGCGTAGTGTTTGGTATTGTGATGGTATTGGTGCCCATTGTTAGCCTCTTCTATAGACCTTATCCTGAGTTGAATGGATGAAAGTTCGGCGAACTGTGAAGATAACTGTACTAATACAGAGGACTGATTGGTTTTGTTGATAGTGTCATCAAGGGCCTAAGGCCTCATTTATTCTACGACATGTCCAAGACTGGTGTATGATGATTTTAGAACGGATGATATTCTGTTGGCCTGTTAGATGCATAAAACCATTCTGAAGGATGCACTCTGGCTCTAATGTCAAAATTCTAGATCCTTCTGAGCTAAGTGGTATAATACTCCTTTCGCATACCGCTGTAACTTGTGCACCTGGAAGAGTTGCATACATCAGTTGATGTTGGCCTTTTAAAGGTGTCCATGACACATTTGTGTGGAGTGTCGTCAACGATTCGCGTATGTTCTGTTCTGCAACAAATTGATTTCACATGCGCACATTTCTTCTCCGAAGGGGAATAGTAGATACACACCATAAAATATGAACAAATTTTGATTGATCACATCACATTTCTGTAATTGTGCTTGCGCAACTGGAAAATAATGTCTCTGTTCGATGTTCACAGCCAACATTGGGTTACAAATATTTATTATTGCTAATGAGTCACCTATCTGGTTGGGTACTGGAATAAGGTGAAATAGCTCAAAGTCGTCAGTTTATACCAAGGGTAGTGTTTACTATAACGAAAGAAACAGGCAGCCTTTATGACTTGGTATGTGAGTCTTCAACTGTTTCATCTCGGCCTGAAGTTGCGTTGGAGTTAGTAACAGCGTATTGATCTTCCCATGATGGACATCAGTTAAAGCATCTAAAATATATTTTTGCATCCGTTCAATTCTGTCAGTGACTAATGGGAGCTGCATCATGTTCAGATTGATGGCTTGAAGTAGTTTTACTTGGTCTAATTCGGCACTTCCATGCTTAT
This sequence comes from Stomoxys calcitrans, assembly GCF_963082655.1. Classification (NCBI taxonomy): domain Eukaryota; kingdom Metazoa; phylum Arthropoda; class Insecta; order Diptera; family Muscidae; genus Stomoxys; species Stomoxys calcitrans. The sequence continues at coordinate 65,416,461 of NC_081556.1, read as the reverse complement.
TTCGCCAATACTCTTCGGAATTTACTTAAAATTGTGTTTGGTCAAAGTTGTAATGTGTTTCACAACGTTTATTGTAGAATTAATAACAGAAGTTTGATCTTTAAGGAGGTTTAATAGAAAGGAGTCCTCATCTTTCATGGTTTTTATTGTAGAAGACATCTGGTTGGCGTATTCTGAGTCTAAAATACCAAAAAGTGAGTTCGCAATATTTCCAATTACGTTTATGGCACCCCTTCTTTTTCGTGATTTCTGCAGTAATCTGTTTTCTAAAACCAGATCTTCTTTGACATGTTGGAGGTCTTCTACAATGTGGAGACAAGACTGGTTGATTTTTACCATGCTGCGCATGTGTTGTAGTGTGCTGATCCCGTCAGATAAAAAGCTTGTATATGCTCCATACATTAATAAGTCATAGTATACAAAAAGATTCTATTGACTTTACGCAATTCTCGTGATTCCAATTTCTTCGAAGTGAACTACTACCTTGTTTCCGAATCTTGTAAAATCTATTGGGTTGCCTAAAAAGTAATTGCGGATTTTTTAAAAGAAAGTAAATGCATTTGTAAATTGTAAATGTAAATGCAAGAATGAACTTTAATCAAATATATAATTGCCATTTTGTTCGATAACCTTTTGCCATCTTTCTGGCAAATTTAGTATTGCACGCTCAGAGAACTTCTGGCCTTTATCTGCAAAAAACTGAACTAAGTGCGATTTTATAGCCTCATCATTGCCGAAAGTTTTACCATTTAAGGAGTTCTGCAAAGATCGAAATAAATGGTAGTCTGATGGTGCAAGGTCAGGGCTATATGGTGGATGCATCAGAAGTTCCCAGCCAAGCTCACTCAGTTTTTGGCGAGTGACCAAAGATGTGTGCGGTCTAGCGTTGTCCTGGTGGAATATGACACCTTTACGATTGACCAATTCTGGTTGCTTCTCCTTGATGGCTGTATTCAATTTGTCCAATTGTTGACAATAAACATCGGAATTAATCGTTTGGTTCCTTGGAAGCAGCTCAAAATCTACCACACCCTTCCAATCCCACCAAACAGACAGCATAACCTTCTTTTGGTGGATATCAGCCTTTGAAGTGGTTTGAGCTGGTTCACCATGCTTGGACCATGATCGTTTTCGACTAACGTTGTTGTAAACAATCCATTTTTCATCTCCAGTTATGATTCGTTTTAAAAACGGATCGAATTCATTGCGTTTAAGGTGCATCACAAGCGTTGATTCGGTTTGTTAAATGAATTTCTTTCAATGCATGTGGTACCCATATTAAAATTGACGCCAAACAAACAAATGTAAACAAAATTTCGCGCACTTTTTTTCTAAAGCAAGCTAAAAGTAACAGCTGATAACTGACAGAAGAAAGAATGCAATTACAGAGTCACAAGCCGTTGAAAAAATTTGTCAACCCCGACTATATTACTACTATATTACCGACAATTACTTTTTGGGCAACCCTATATTTGATTTGCGGAAATGATGGGAAGAACTAACAGTAGTGCTAAAAGCTAAAAGGTGGTGTGTTTTCCAGGTAGTCTGATTTTTTCCGTTCGGGTTCGTTGTTATCATTTTCATCGGCATTTTCTACTCCGCGTTATCGGCACAATCATTTTCAGATTCAGTGATATTCGCCGATTGAGAATATCACTGAATCAGTGCAGTGCAAGTCGATGAATTGGTCGTTTGAACACTCCACTGCTGAACTGCTCCATCATCGCCAGAGTGGACATGGCAAATTCTCGCCAATAGCCACTTCATTACAGGTAGATTATCGTCTTTAATGATGACCAACTTTCACATTTGGAGCCCCTGTTCTCCATTTGTGGCGTTGTTGAAGTTCATTTAAATATGGACCTTCGTTTTCGACTAACGTTGTTGTAAACAATCCATTTTTCATCTCCAGTTATGATTCGTTTTAAAAACGGATCGAATTCATTGCGTTTAAGGTGCATATCACAAGCGTTGATTCGGTTTGTTAAATGAATTTCTTTCAATGCATGTGGTACCCATATTAAAATTGACGCCAAACAAACAAATGTAAACAAAATTTCGCGCACTTTTTTTTTAAAGCAAGCTAAAAGTAACAGCTGATAACTGACAGAAGAAAGAATGCAATTACAGGGTCACAAGCCGTTGAAAAAATTTGTCAACGCCGACTATATTACTACTATATTACCGACAATTACTTTTTGGGCAACCCTATATTTGATTTGCGGAAATGATGGGAAGAACTAACAGTAGTGCTAAAAGGTGGTGTGTTTTCCAGGTAGTCTGATTTTTTCCGTTCGGGTTCGTTGTTATCATTTTCATCGGCATTTTCTACTCCGCGTTATCGGCACAATCATTTTCAGATTCAGTGATATTCGCCGATTGAGAATATCACTGAATCAGTGCAGTGCAAGTCGATGAATTGGTCGTTTGAACACTCCACTGCTGAACTGCTCCATCATCGCCAGAGTGGACATGGCAAATTCTCGCCAATAGCCACTTCATTACAGGTAGATTATCGTATTTGTGGCGTTGTTGAAGTTCATTTAAATATGGACCTTCTTCTCCAAAAATGTTGTTTTAAGTGGGACAACAATATTCCAATGGGTTAATGCTGATGGTTTCATGATTTCCGCACGGCTCTCGACTTGAGATGTCAGTGCCTCGCTAATGAGAAAATGACCAGGGGTTAATGCTCCGAGGTCACTTGGATCATTCAAAATGGGGGTCAGCGGACAAAAATTCAGAATAGCTTCTATTTCCGCAATTACTGTCTCTGATTCTTCGTGGGTAAATGATTCAGTGGAAACGCTGCGTACCATCCCCCAAAGTGAGGGGCTCTGGGTGGAATAAAATAAAAACATATTCCTTTTGGACTGGTTTCTCTTACCTTGTCTGAATAAATGTTTTCGGCTAGTTCCGCCAATTGGCTCCCACGAAGTTAGTTGCATTATCTGAGTATATATTTTGGCAGTGACCTCGGGCGGTAATGAATCTTTTAAGTGCACCGATGAATGACTCTGTGGACAGATCAGATATCAACTCTAGATGCACAGCATTTGTTGCAAAACTGCGATGTAAGCTTTTGTAGGTTTTTTACCTCTGACCTTGTGATGAATCCAAAAGGGTCCGCAGAAGTCTACTCCTGAATTGATGAATGGTCGAGCAGGAACTATTCGAGACTGTGGAAGGTTACCCATGACTTGTTGACAGTTTTGGTTGCGCTCTTGTGCATCGGGCGCATTTTTGCATAACTGATCGTGCTGTTATCTTTCTTTTATGCCAACAGTTGAACCAACAATAATAATAAATGCGTCAATATAGGTCAATGGACAAATCAAGTCATTGACTATTTTCGGCAACCCAGCAGTTAAGCAAATGCTTTTATACCTTTTGCGCATAACTGCATTTAGTTGTTGATATAACATTCGCATTAATAAGCATTTATCTTAAGGTCCATTATTAATTGTAAGAGTATATTAGCGTAAACAAAATAAAGGTCATTTGGCAATCTATTAAGACAACTCCAGTTGTTATTACTTTTGTCAATTTTTCTACTATCTACAAGTGCCAGGAGAAAATGTTCAGAAACTCAAGAAATGAAATAGTGATAGTTTTGACGCATCGTTTAAACTAATAACCACTACTCATTCTTGAGTTGACAATCTCCTTTGGTTCTGCCATTAAAGATAATTAGATTACTGTTGGTGAATAGTTCTAATAGCTTTCTGCCGATATTATTAATGGTATGATCTTTTTTTTCTAGTTTCCATGCACGCTTCGAAGAGCTCCTCATTAATTTCAATAACATATTGACAATGTTCTCTTATCATTGCATTTAAATCACCCATAATAATGTTACGTTAATGGACGTTATGTTATTTCGCTACATTATTTCCTTAGATCTTGTCATGATAAGCTTCCGTACGCATCCAGGGGCAGGTGAGCAAGAAGTGGAACCACTCTTCCTTAGGACACTGGACACTCGGGTGTGGATTATTCCTCCTTAGATGCTTCACCAGCTGCTGCTGCCGAAGTATTTTTTATTGCGTTCTTCCCCGATGGCGTACACCTTGAGTACAGTCCAACTAAATGACCCGTTTCGAAACCTTCCACCCTGGTTTCAATCGCGGCAGGCGGATTTTCAGTCTCCTGCAATCCGCCAGACCTTAGCGATGTGGTCGAAAGTTCCTCAGGCAAGCGTTCAGCAACAACTGCTGAGTCGTCTCCTGATTCCCCAATCCCGCCGCTTCTATAAACCTTCAGTTTCAACTTGTTGAATTCGTCGGATACAACTCCTTCAGACTTGTTGAGGACAGCCGGATTTAAGTACAAAAACTGCATGTCTCTGGCACCATCAGCCTCATTCAATCTACCAATCTTCCAGTCGATGGTTGAAAGATTTGGATTACATTCCCTTAGTCTTCCAAGTATCGATTCAGGATCTGAGGGAATCTTTGGTATCCAAGCGTGCGCCATTGGTCGAGAAAGAATATCTTCCTTGTTGAGTAAATCTAATGCTGCCAGATCTCACCAATCTTATTTAATACGCAACGATCCATTTCAATTGAGCGTTGGTCCCAGAAGGCAATTAGTCTGTATCGGCCCCGTCACAAACTGGAGGATTCCCAGGAAATTCCGCAAGAACATCAGAGTATACTGATGATAGTTCATTGACTATCCCACTCCAATTACTTCTAGGCATGCCTCCCTGTTTTCATCCCTTGTCGACAGCTGCCATCACCAAACTGTCTCTAGCGAGATTAGAAAAGGTTCTTAGACTTACTATTATTCGCCCTAGTTATTTTAGGCATGGGGTGCCCTCCACATGATCGCAGCCTTTTGGCTGACTGCGGTGCAGTTTCCGAATCTAGACGTGTAGTCTTTGGAGTAGCCAGTGCAGCGAATCCCAGAGCCCAATTTAGGGAGTCTCTCTCCCTATTAGTGAGAGTCTTAGAATCATTTGCCCAAGCCTCTCAATAAACCTGAGAGCCACGCGCTTTCCATTATTCCAACCACTTAAAGAGCGTGTTGTTTTGCTGGGGAAGGCCGATAGCCCAGGCAAATTATAGACATGCGAAGGTAGAATAGTTGCGGCCTCGTCCTTAACTAGGTGTCTTGGTCAAAAGCGCCCTGCTGACCAGTCGTCTGTCGGCTAATGGAGCCTGGAGCAGCCGCTCCAGCAGTCGAGGTAGTAGCGGGCAACATCCTACTGCCTGATACCACTTAGGCAGCTGTTTGGTCTTTGGAGTCCATGCTAAACTTAATCCCGGACTCTAGATCTGCTGCTCCACTGGAAACAGACGCAGATCATCTGTGGAATGACTTAAATTTTTTTTCCAAAAATAATGACTTATTACGAGATGCAGAAAAATTCTTGCGGAGTGAACTAACAGTGGAATCTGAATAAACTGCAAACCTCTGCACTAAAGTCTGATATCGACCGGCTAGCAGGTAGCCAACAGCTCAAAGGAGTTTCCAGAACCATAGTTCGTCAAACAATGGCCATCACTACCAAAGCCTGCAACAAGGCGATGCCAAAAATAAAAAAACCTCAAAAGAAAACCAAACAGCTGTCTACTGGTGGAACGATACAATCAACACACTAAAGCGAAACTGCTGCAGATATCGAACAAAAAATATTCAAGAGCCATACGAAATAGTAAAAAAGAACAGTGGAAAGCACTGAAAGAGGATATTAACCGAGATGTGTGAGGCCTTGGCTACAAAGTGGTTATGAAAAAGATCGACGAAAAAGCCCAACAAGCGACCTTGACGATAAGACCATGGATAACATCGTAAACACCTTGTGCAGGAAATATTTATAATGAGAAAACACAAGGCTTTGCCCCTTTTACAGTGGAGGAAGTTAATACGGCATTTGCAAACAGAAAACTAAGAAAGTACCAGGCCCTGATCGAATACCAACAGATGTGCTTAAACAAATAGCAAGATAAGGCCGGACATACTCCAAGGTATGTATAATACGCGTCTTGCCGAAGATGTTTTCCATGAATGCTGGAAAGAACAGAAGTTGGTGTTGGTAAGCAAGGGAAAGGGAGACGCACTAGCACCTACACCTTACAGACCTCTATGCATGCTTGAGACAGCAGGTAAACTACTCTAGAGTCTTATAAAACCCAGACTGGAGGGTTTTCTGAGCACGTCTTCCGCCCAGGAAAATCAACCGTCAGCGCACAAAAATATGTTTTCGAAGTGGTTCTGCGTGCACTAGAGAAAAAAACCAACACAGCGAAGGGTTGATCTGGACTGAACCATATCAACTACCAATTATTCTATGCTAACACTGGTACTCGGCTGAGTACCACCTTGCGTGATGGCTGTGGCCTCCTTTTGCAAGTCACAGTCTTCCACGAAGACTCAGACTCAACTTTTTCTACCTTCGCAGGACACTGTCTCGAATCTTTAATGGGGGTTGGCTGGCTTGGTTTTGCCATAGTTCTTGAAAGCGGATAGCTCTTGTTCTTCTTTAGTATTTTGCAGTATTATGCTCTTCGGGAGATCTGATTCTTTTTCCAGCTTCCGTAGAAGTGCTTGGAATGTCTGTTCTATCCCTTCCAGCATCCTGCACTTTCACCCGATTACGCTGCCGGTACATACTCCTTTGTCTCCTTCGTCGTGCACCGGATCGCTTTCTCGGTCTGCTTGTGAGCTTGGCAAACCCATCGCTCACTTCTGCTGTCATCTCGATGCCCTCATATCTCGATTCGGCTGCGATAACTGTTTCGGACGAACTGTGCACCCCTCTGGTTTATCCGTCTCTTCTTCCTTAAATAGTCTGACGACAAGTTGTGGGCTTTAAGCATTACTCTCGACTTCAGGTGCTCCTGACGTTATCTGTAATCTCTTCGTTCCAGAACTCGTGTAGAAGGCCAATATTCTATCACTAAAGAAGCTTTTGATTATTCTTAAAAGGTGCCCTAGTACGAGTCCGATCAAAAAATACCCGTTATTTTAAATTTTTCTAAAAGTATTTATTTATTCAACAAATACTTTTATACTAATATCGTACTTCCGTTTGTAGCTCATCGAAGTAATGATATGAGACCCAATAATGTATATGAGGTCTGATCAAGAAATAACCGTTATTTTAATTTTTTTTTAACAATTATTTATTTATTCATCAATAACTATTTTGTCCTCTACAAAGTAATCCCCCTCAGAAATTTTTTAATTTTTTTTCGTTTTTTCGAATCCTTGAAACACTTCATCGAAGTAATGATCTGAGACCCAATAATGTATATGGTGTGATCAAGAATAACCGTTATTTAAATTTTTTCAAAAATTATTTATTTATTCATCAATCACTATTTTGTCCTCTACAATGTAATCCCCCTTAGAAATTTTTAATTTTTTTTTTTCGTTTTTTCCAATCCTTGAAACATTTCTGAAACGCGCTTTTTGGTTACACAAAACTTAATACAGTTTTTTATCCATTTTTTTCTTATTGTAAACGATAGCACAACAAAACACGACTAACCTTTTTTCTGTCAAAAGCAAGCTGACGATCCAAAATGAGTGATATTACCAACATAACGAAAACAAGTAAAAGCGTGATAAGTTCGGCCGGGCCGAATCTCATATACCCTCCACCATGGAGCGCATTAGTCGGTTCTTTTCCCGGCATCTCTTCTCTGGCAAAAAATGATATAAGAAAAGATTTGCTCTGCTATTAGAGTGATATCAAGATATGATCCGGTTTAGACCACAATTAAATTATATGTTGGAGGCCTGTGTAAAATGTCAGCCAATTCGAATAAGAATTGCGCCCTTTGGAGGCTCAAAAAGTAAAATAGAGAGATCGATTAATATGGGAGCTGTATCGGGCTATAGACCGATTCAGACCATAATAAACACGTATGTTGATGGAATTGCGCTCTCTAAAGGCCCAAGAAGTCAAGACCCAAGATTGGTTTATATGGCAGCTACATCAGGTTATGGACAGATTTTAACCATACTTGGTACAGTTGTTGGATATCATAACAAAACACGTGGTGCAAAATCGGTTTATATGGCAGCTATATCAAAACATTGACCGATATGGCCCATTTACAACACCAACCGACCTACACTAATAAGAAGTATTTGTGCAAAATTTCAAGCGGCTAGCTTTACTCCTCCGGAAGTTGGCGTGCTTTCGACAGAGAGACGTACGGACGGACGGACATGGCTAGATCGACATAAAATGTCGAGACGATCAAGAATATATATATACTTTAAGGGGTCTCAGACGAATATTTCGAGTAGTTACAAACAGAATGACGAAATTAGTATACCACCCATCCTATGGTGGAGGGTATAAAAAGCGAAAATCGAACGTACGTCACTGCCGAAATTTGAAAATAACGGTGATCAGACTAGGTATTTTAAACTTCCTTTGTAGGACATCTATCACGTCTTTCCACCTAAGACTATTAAAAACGTTTTTCACATCAAAGGAAGTCAAATGTATGATAAGTCGCTGTGTTGGTTTTCTTTTTTCGTGCACGTAGAACCACTTCGAAAACATATTTTTTTGCGCTGACTGTTGATTTTCCTGGACGGAAGACGTGCTCTTTAGCAGAAAACCCTCCAGTCTGGGTTTTATAAGCCCTGATCAATTTTCAATTTCAATCAATTTTCAATTTCATCTTTATTGGTTCATTATTATGCTCATATATACAAAGCAGAGTTATGAGATCTTATCTTTTGGATATTAGACTTAGGATCAAAGATATTAAATTACAATAGCACAGTTAAGATAATGAGTTTAAAGGAAAAATAAAGGGGAAAACCCTTTCTATGAAATTCACACAATTGGAAGAAAATATATACATACTCAAAAATATAATAAAAATACTCAAGGTAAGCATACGATTTCCATGTGATGATTAAAAGAGAGAAAAAAGAAAAGACCGTAAATTTATGTTAATTCGTTGCATGACCTTATCAATTAATAAGTCGAATATTTTACTTTGTTGAAATAATTATCATTAAGTCTATTGACAAATGTATCCAGTTTTTCGTAGCCTGTTTCGTCATGAAGTAGCGCCGTAGAGTACCTCCAGTGCCTCCTGTTTATGATTTTTAAACATTTGTTTTGCAAAATTCGTAGTTTTTTCCAGTGTGATTTTGCAGTCCTATACCAAACAGGACATCCGTAAGTAAGAGAGGGCCTCATTACACTCTTGAATAAAAGATTTTTGTTAGCATAGTTGAGTGTGGACTTCTTGTGGATTAAAGGCCATAGTGAACGAATCGTTCTTAATGTTTTTTTGCAGACTTCATTGATATGCTTTCCAAAGTTAAGTTTTTTATCGAGCGTAACTCCCAAATATTTAACGCTGTCAGCAATATCAATTCTTTCAGTACCGAAGTTAAGTTTTCTGATAGGCAATCTTTTAGGAGACTTGTTAAAAGGAAAAATAATGGCCTGGGTTTTATTCGGGTTAATCTTAATTTTCCATTTTGAAAAGTATTTATTACAAGCCAGCAACCCGGTTTCCATTTTTTTAAGAAGTGCAGTTGTTAACTTGCTTGTAGTTATTAACGCCGTATCATCTGCGTAGTATGCTGTTTTCACGAAAGAAGGCGCTTTAAAGTCAGCAGTGTAGATGGAATAGAGCAAGGAAGATAGCACTGATCCTTGGGGTAAGCCTGAATTCAACAATTTTGGGGAAGATTGGTTTACGGTTACAATAAAAGATCTTGATTCCAAGAAGTCCAAAATAATTTTGCATAAGTATTTAGGCACATCATTTTTTAGCAACTTGTGGATTAGACCATTATGCCAAATTGTGTCAAAAGCCTTCTCTATGTCCAGTAAAACAAGGCCCGTAGAACGTCTCATTTGTTTGTTATTTTCGATTATTTTCTTAATTCTGTGAACTTGGTGGACTGCACTATGTTCCTTTCTAAACCCAAACTGCGCAGGAGATATTAAGGAGTTTTCTGTGGCAAATTCGTACAGCCTAGAGTGAATGATTTTTTCAAATAACTTAGATATATTACTAAGTAGGCTGATTGGCCTATAACTGGAAGGATCAGAAGCAGGTTTATTAGGTTTTGGAATCGCAATTACTTTGGCTACTTTAAAGCTTTGAGGGAAGTAGTTAAAACGGAGACAACTGTTAAATATAGTTACTATCACCTTCAAAGCCTTCTCAGGAAGACGCTTGAGCAACAGATTTGAGATTTCATCAAAACCCGGGGATTTCGAAGACTTTAAATTCGCAATTAAGCCAGAAATTTCTGAGATAGAAGTGGGTAGAATCAATTCTGCAAACGGGCTTTCGAGTTTGAATCGGGCGATTTCTGAGTTGATCGAAGCATCTATGGAGTGTTTATATCCCACGGTTATATAATTAGATTTGGAGAAAACATCAGCAAATAGATCAGCTTTTCCAGAATCTGTTATGATTTTGCTGCTGCCATGAATAAGAGCCGGGAGGACATTTTTTCCTTTACCACGGAGGCTTCTGCTGATCTTCCAGAATGATTTATCCTCTGGTTTCATGTTCAAGAGCAGATTCGACCATTCTCTGTTCCGTTCAATATTTATTTTCTTGTCAAGCAATTTCACACACTGCTCATAATGAATTTGTTCAGTTACGTCATTGGTGCGTTGGCTCTTCCTTTTATACGATCTTCTTGCCCTGATAAACCGAATTATGTCCTCAGACATTTTGTAGTTATGAGAGCGGTTTACCTTAGGGATCGAAATATTCCTGGCCTCCAAAATTAAAGAAGTTATACTATCAATCTCTTTATCTACAGCAGCTTTGTTATGCAGTATTTCGGTACGAATTTCGATTCTGTTGTCCAGAAATGATTTGAAAGTATCCCAATCGGCGAGTTTGTAGTTAAAAAAGGTAGTATCTATTGTTCCTATCTGGGCCTGATCGATGGAGCATATGACAGGTCGATGATCCGAAGGTATTTCAAAATCAAGAACTCTTGTCGCAAAATCGAGAGAAGAGTTGGATAAAATTAAATCTATGGTAGATGGTCTCCGAGTTTGTTGATATGGGTAAAATGTTGGCGAGTTAGGATGCAGAACAAAAAAATTAGAGCAACTATGCAAATTAAAAAGTTTTTTACCCGCTGTATTATTTACTGCACAATTCCAGGAAGAATGTTTAGCGTTCAAATCACCAAGGATGATAAATTCGCTGTTGATAGATGTCAGTTTGACAATATCATTTTCAAAGCTTGCAGTATAATTCGGCGAATATGCTGAGCAAGCGACGATAGATCTATTGTTTACTGAAACCTCAATAGATATATTCTCAATCGTATCAGTGGCGCAGATCGGTAGGAGTTTATGGTGAAGGTTTCTGCGAACAGCCAGAGCGACGCCTCCACCAGATGAGTTCGTTCTATCATTACGATACAGAATGTAATTTTTAAAAAATAGTTTGTGAGAGTTGTTTAGATACGTCTCGTTCAACGACGCAATGCTTATATTTTCTTTTTCTAAAACATATTCTAGTTGTTTTTGACTAGACGGGTTAGAAATGCCATTGGCATTCCAATGAAATAAGTTTATATGTGCAAATGAATTATAATTCATAGGCATATCTGACCATCGACATCACGACTTGCATTTGTTCAATCTTTGAAGTACATCTTTTTAAGTCTTCCAAAGTTGACGTAAAAATTTCAAATAAATCGTTAATGCTGAACAACGAATTATTGCTACGCATACAGCCAGCATACGAACCACTGTTTGACAAATGGTTGTTGTTGTTGTTGAAGCTGACACTGTTGGTAGGTTGTATGTTTGGTTGATGGGTAGATTTAACTACAGTTGAGTGACGGACATTCCTTGATGTTGCATTCGCTCTCGCCTCAAGGTAATGAGCACGCCGAGGGCAATTGATGTCGTTTGCTGAGTGATCGGTTCTTTCCTTCCCATGCTTCTTACAATTGAAACATGTGAAGACGGCCGGACGTTTGTTGTTGTTGTTGTTGAGCGGGCATTGATTTGTGTGATGTTGGTTGGCACATATCATACATGCTGGAAGTCGATGGCAATGCTCGCCACCGTGACCATACATCAAACAGTTCCAACATTGTGTAGGCTTATCGTTTTTCTTTTGCTTATATTTTCTCCAAGAGATAACAACATTAGCAATTGTTTTTATATTTTTGAGTGAGTTAGGAATGAAATTCTTTCTCACAAATTGAACTTTGTACACAGCATTGTTCACCGAACTGTATTTGGTTGTTGTTTCCGCGACAGATGAAGGGATAACATTATAACTTTTTAACTCATCAATAATTTCTGATGTTTCAATTTTGGGAAGGCCGTAAAGAAAGACCGTAAACAGTTTGTTTTCTTTTGAATTAAACGAATGAAATTCAATTTTTTTCTCAATTAGAGTCTTTTTGCAAGCTTCTAATTTTTCTAGGCTTACAGGAAATAGCTTAGTGCCAATTGAGGTGGATTTGTAAGTACAATCCATACCAAAAAGTTGCCGCAGGGCTTGCTGAGAAGTTTTGGAATCCACAATCAAAGGTGGAGGTTTAGGCTGTTTTGCATTGGTGATGTTTGATTCACCTGATGTTTCCATGTCGTTTTCATTAGCCAAAACGCTTAATCTATTGGATGTTGACGCCCAATTGAGAAGCGAATGAGCTTTTTAATATGCTAGGAGGTCTTCCCCTCCTGCCTTTTATTTTGGCCCCTGGGGCCATCGCGAAAGTTCTCAAATGCTTTGTAACTTTAATAAACGAGAGAGTTCAATAAGAGCACGAAAAGTTACAAAACAACCGACTTGAATGCTGCAAAATGTGATGGTAGAGCGAAAGATGATCAACCGCTTAAAACTTAGACACAACCGAGCACTTTGACAGTCAGAACAGAACTCATAAGCCCTGATCAAAAAATAACCGTTGTTTTAATTTTTTTTTCAACAATTATTTATTTATTCATCAATCACTATTTTGTCCTCTACAAAGTAATCCCCCTCAGAAAGTTTTTAATTTTTTTTTTCGTTTTTTCAAATCCTTGAAATACTTCATCGAAGTAATGATCTGAAACCCAATAATGTATATGAGGTGTGATCAAGAATAACCGTTATTTAATTTTTTCAAAAATTATTTATTTATTCATCAATCACTATTTTGTCCTCTACAAAGTAATCCCCCTTAGAAATTTTTTAATTTTTTCTTTCGTTTTTTCCAATCCATGAAACACTTCTGAAACGCGCTTTTTGGTTACACAAAACTTAATACAGTTAATACACGACTAACCTTTTTTCTGTCAAAAACAAGCTGACGATCCAAAATGAGCGATATTACCAACATAACGAAAAAAAGCGAAAATTGAACGTACGCCACTGCCGAAATTTAAAAATAACGGTGATCAGACCAGGTATTTTAAACTTCCATTGTAGGACATCTATCACGTCTTTCCACCTAAGACTATTAAAAACGTTCTTCACATCAAAGGAAGTCAAATGTATGATAAGTCGCTGTGTTGGTTTTCTTTTCTCGTGCACGTAGAACCACTTCGAAAACATATTTTTGTGCGATGACTGTTGATTTTCCTGGGCGGAAGACGTGCTCAGAAAACCCTCCAGTCTGGGTTTTATAAGCCTCTAGAGTAGTTTACCTGCTGTCTGAAGCATGCATAGAGGTCTGTAAGATGAGGGTGCTAGTGCGTCTCCCTTTCCCTTGCTTACCAACACCAACTTCTGTTCTTTCCAGCATTCATGGAAAACATCTTCGGCAAAACACGTATTATACATACCTTGGAGTATGTCCGGCCTTGTCTTGCTATTTGTTTAAGCGCATCTGTTGGTATTCGATCAGGGCCTGGTACTTTCTTAGTTTTCTGATTCCAAATGCCGTATTAAGTTCCTCCACTGTAAAAGGGGCAAAGCCTTGTGTTTTCTCATTAGAAATATTTCCTGCACAAGGTGTTTACGATGTTATCCATGGTCTTATCGTCAAGCTCGCTTGCTGGGCTCTTTTTGTCGATCTTTTTCATAACCACTTTGTAGCCAAGGCCTCACACATAAGGCCTAAAATAATAAAAATTATTTTCTCAAAACTGTTCAAACTGAAACTTTAGTAGACATGTCGTCTACGGAGTGAGAGCAGAGACAACGGAGGACGTGTTGAGGCTTTGGATGAAAAACCATTTTCCACAGGATACGAAGGGACTCACGGAGACACCGGAATCTTGGAATAATGATGTTGATCGAAGGTTTATAAATAATAACGGATTGATGGTGAAGGAATCCTTGAGAAGCTTCAAAACATTTAAGTCTCCCGGACCTCATGGAATATTTCCGGCGTTACTGCAGAAAGAGGCAGACTATCTGGCGCCTCGTCTGGCCAAAATTTTCACAGCGTGCCTAGGACTTTCACATACTCCGAAAGCCTGTCAGAAGGCAAGGGTGGTGTTTATACCCAAGCCCGGCAAGGCAAGTTATGCGACACCAAAGGCCTACAGACCCATAAGCCTTACATCCTTTCTACTCAAAACCATGGAACGCATTGTGGGCACCATGATAAAGAGTATGACATCCAACGAACTGCTCAAATACAAACAGCATGCCAATGTCAAGGGGTGGTCGGTGGAGACTGCCTGCACATGTTTTTTCAGAAAATAGAAAAATCCTTCGATGACAAAACGTACACACTGGCGGAATGCATTGACATCGAGAGGGCTTTTAACAATGTGCGGACCGATACACTGATTCAATCCTTAGGACAGTACAGGGTGGACCCGGTCCTTAGAGACTGGATAAACCATATGCTAAAGAACAGGTGGATAAATTGTGTGTCACATGGCATAAATATAAGGGAGAAAGTGGCACAGGGCCCGCCACACCATAAATGACCTATTACGGATGCTGGGATTTAAACCCGTCTGCTACGCAGACGATGTTATAATACTTCTAAAGGGTAGCGATCCGAACCAGCTATCCAGAAGGGCCGAAACGGTCTTACATATGGCACATGACTGGGCTAGACCCAGAGGTCTCAATGTTAACCCAGAGAAGACTGAAATATGCCTGTTCACGAGGAAGACGAAGGTGGGCCAATTTAACGCACCACGTTTCCTCAATAAGACGATTTCGATATCTGACGAGGCCAAATACTTATGTGTGATCTTGGACAGGAAACTGAATTGGAAGCGTCACGTCAGGAGCCTACTGAGAAGCCTCACAGACGTTGGGCACTATGTAGAGGGGCCGTAGGCTCAAAATGGGGCCTGAATCCGAGGATAGTCCACTGGCTCTACAGGAGCATGATAAGACCAATACTTACTTACGCCTCAGTAGTTTGGTGGACGCTATGAAGAAAAAGTGCAACATAAGGACCGTACAACAGGTTGGCTTGGAATAGGCGAAGCGATGAGATTCTCGCCCACTAGGGCACTGGAGACTATTCCAGATATCCAACCCATTGACATACAGATTAAGTGTGAGGCAGCCACAGCGGCTTCGAGACTTAAGGCGATGGGAGAATGGAATGAGGATGGGAGCAGCTCATACCATCGCGGTATAATCGAGGCGACGATAGGAAACCTGGAAGGAAGTGGAGAGGTTTCCGATCGTATACCAGAGATGAACCTTGAAGTCGAGTGCGAGGCACTGCTGCCATCGGCACAGTCTTGGATTGACGGAACCCTAGTATTGCCATCTGGAAGATCATGTTACACGGATGGATCAAAGCTAGAGGACAGAGTGGGCCTGGGGGTTTACATTGAGAACCTAGGGACTGAGACTGAGGCGAAAATCCGGGCGATCACGGAATGCGTGAAGTGGTGTGGTGCTAACGGGAGGACGTCGAGTCTGAACATCTTTACCGACAGTAAAATTGCCATAAGGGCAATAACAACCAGGACGGTAAGGACACAAACAGTCTTGCATTGTAAGAAGGTGATTAACGCCTTCTCTGAGGATGGCAAAATTCGCATCGTTTGGGCGCCGGACCATAACGGAGTAAGGGAAATGAAAGGGCAGAGGATTTGTCGGTGAAGGGCAGAGGACTGCCGTCATTAAACTTGGTTAACCCGAAGTCTTTCGGATCGACGGAGTCCGAGTTAAGGGAGTGGGCGACGAATGCGCATGGAACTTTGTGGAACAGCGAAACGGTCGGTAGGACGTCGAAAATCATATGAGGGGATCCAGATCGTGAGAAGACGAGGCTATTACTGAAAGGAAGCAAGAAGGAAGTCAGTAAAGCTATTGGTATCATAACGAGACACATAGGACTACGAGCTCACTTATGTAAAATCCGGTACTTAGGTGGAGACACAATATCAGACATGATCCAACTTAGGGGAGTGGCATTGAAAACAATTAAGGATTTTGTAAGTAGCACGGAATTACTAACTTAAAATTTTCTTTTTAGAGGTTACTTTATAGTTTTTAGAGCGCACAACAAGCCGATTACTAGCTTAGGTGTATGTCCATAGTGGCATGGGGCGGATTAATATCTGCACACTCTTTTCAACCAAACCTAACCTAAGGAGAGAATTGCTTGACGAGGCTTTCCTCCTAGGCTACGCAGATGACGTTGTGGCAGTTATACCGGCGAGAAACAAGGAACAGGCACAACGTAAGCTAAGACAGGTCATGATACGCTCGAGGAACTGGCTACACGAACGCGGGCTAGAGTTGGCCACACACACGACTGAATTAGTTCTGCTAACCAGACGAAGAATCCCTCTGGAAATAGACATGCGAGTCAACAACTTAGTCATCATGACAAGGCGGTAAAATACCACAAAATATAACTGGATTCCGAACTGACGTCCGTTCCGCTACTCAAAAAACGATGGGAATCACGGCCTAACAGACTTATGGCGAAAATGGGAGAGCACTACCCAAAAAGGGGAAACTTTTAATGTGCGGTACATCTTTTTGTCTCTACAAAGATGAAGAACACTTGGATGACGCTGAACATACTTTCTTGCACAGCAAATGGGAGGTACCACGCGCGTCTCATGATAACCATATAGGGTCGAAAACTGCAGAAAATGTTGTGGACAAAATGAATAGAAGTATTAAAACTGGACCGCAGTTGAAAGAACTACGACGAAAGAAAACTGATCTCCTACATGATTGACGTAGCTTTTACTTTATTGAAAGCACCTTCAACGTCCAGAAATAATTCCATTGTATATTCCTTGACAGCGAGAGAGCTCTGTGTGTAGGCGGCTATGTCATGAAGGGCTCTTCAGAGGACTGCAAGCTGCGAACGAGACAAGCGATCTCCAGGAATCTTTGCCCTTTGATATGTTTCTATTAACTTCCCTAGAGTCTTCAGTCTAAAGGATAACAGACTTAGAAGGAGAACATCTTTCGCTTTCGTGTGGTAGGGTTTTTTTGCTTTTGGAATGAAAATTACCTTTGTATCCCTCCATTCCACAGGTATATATGGCATGATGATACAAGGAGAGTATATCTCCCAAAGCCAAGGAGCCAGTCCATCGGACACAGGTTTTAATTCAACCGATGATACATCATTCGGGACTGGCAAGTTAAAGGAGTCGAAACTTTTTATCGCCCAAAGGATTTTCGACTCAGACACAATTTCCACAATAACCACCGACAAATGCATACCAGTGAAAACCTCTAGAGGCGCCATATTGTCTGTTGGAGATATTCCCGGGAAATGTGTGTCAACGAGTAGATCCAGTGTTTCTCACTAGACATTGTCCATTCATTCTCTCATTTCTGAATGAATCCAACCGTTATAGACTTTGAGGATAGGATCGTTCTTAGCCTAGAGGCCTCAGATGTAGCCTCTATGGACCTGTAGAATTCCACCCAGGATTATTTTTTTATATCCTCCACCATAGGATGGGAGTGTACTGATTTCGTCATTCCGTTTGTAACTCCTCGAAGTATTCGTCTAAAAACCCTTAAAGTATATATATTCTTGATCGTCATGACATTTTATGTCGATCTAGCCAAGTCCGTCCGTCGGTCCGTCCATCCGTCCGTCTGTCTGTCGAAAGCACGCTAATTTTCGAAGGAGTGGAGCTAGGCACTTGAAATTTCAGCTGAAATAGTACATGACGTGTTTCGTAATGACTTCCAACAACTGTACCAAATATGGTTCAAATCGGTCTATAACCTGATATAGCTGCCATATAAACCGATCCGGGATCTTAATATCTTGAGCCTCTAGAAGACGTAATTTGCACAATGGCTTCTCCCAGGACCTTCAACATACCTGTCAAATACGGTCTGAATTGGTCTATAGTCTGATACTGCTCCCATATAAACCGATCTCCCTATTTTACTTCTTGACACCATTCAAATCTATTATGGTCCGGATTGGACCATAACTTGATAAGCTCGAATAACATAGCAATTCATTTCTTTTATCTTTGTTTGCCTAAAAGAGATACCGGGAAAAGAACTCGACAAATGCGATCCATGGTGGAGGGTATATAAGATTCGGTCCGGCCGAACTTAGCACGCTTTTACTTGTTTTAATATTTATTAGTCTATAGATATAATCCTTTCATACTAAACCATTTACAATATTTCAAATACGCCCCTTTGCCCCTATTCCTTAGTGGAATGTTCATGGACAAATTTTGCTAATAACTCCACCATATACAATAATTCAAATACGCCTAATAACTGCAAGTTTAGCAACTTGGCTAAACAGAAGACGGGCGGATTGGGACAAATTTCGGCACAAAATCTGCACGTTTATTCCTCCTAGATCAGAAAAGGATGTGGAAACTGCGGAGGATATAGACATAGTGGTTAAGCGGATCACGAAGGCCCTGAATGACTCGCTTGTGTCAGCATGCGCTAGTGCCAAGCCAAGGGGCAAACAACAAACGCCATGGTGGACTACAAAGCTGGTTGGTCTAAGGAAGGACTGCAGAAAACTCCTCAAGGAGCAAAAGCCACAAGACGACCACACGATTGGGACATCTATAAAGCTAAGCTAAGAAAACATAAGAGCGAGCTGAGAAAGGCTCAGAACAAATCCTGGGTAGAATTCCGCAACTCCATCTGATGCTTCTGTTTTCGAAACCTATTACTGGGGGGTATATTCAGAAGTCAGAGAATGTATGGGCAATGTCTACCGGGAAATTCTCCACCGTACAACGTGGCGCCAGAAGAGATTGTCACTGGTATGCATTCGTCGGAGGATATTAGGGAAATTGTGTCTGAACCGAAAATCCTTTGGGCGATTAGAAGCTTCGACTCCTTTAAGTCGCCAGGCCCTGAAGATGTAATACAGGTTGAATTACAATCTGCATCTGATAGACTGGTTCCCTGGCTTAGGAAGATATACTCTGCTCGTATTAGAATGTCATATATACCTGCAGGATGGAGGGACACGAAGGCCATTTTCATTCCAAAGGCAGGGAAACCTTACCACACGAAAGTGAAAGATTTTAATCCTATTAGTCTGTCATCCTTTATGCTGAAGACTCTTGTGAGGTTGATAGAAACATATCTGAGGGAGATCGCCTGTCGGGGCAGCAGCATACACGCAGTAAAGGAAAATCCACTGAAACAGCCCTTCACGACCTAGTCGACTACATTGAGGATTCTCTCGCTGTCAAGGAATATACTGTTTCATTTCTTGACATTGAATTTGCTTTCAATAATGTAAAACCGACGTCAATCATGAACGAGTTAGAGTTTCTAAGCATCAACTCTACCGTAAAAAAGTTTATTAATAACTTACTAAAATATGCATTACGGAAGGCTTGCGATCTGTGGATCTAAAAAGATGGGTCAGCAGAAGAACTCCTCCAGGATGTGTACCGTTTCCTCTATTTGAAATATAGCCATTAGGTAAGTTAGATGGAAAAGAGGGTGCGGATATTAATATCGCCCCACGTCACTATGGACATTAACCTAAGCCAGGAATCGGCTTGTTGTGCGCTCTAAAAACTAAAAAAGTAAACTCTAAAAAGAAGATTTTAAGTGAGGAATTCAGTGCCCCGAAGTTGGTTCATGTTTGGTATTGTATCCCCACCTTAGTGCCGATATCTGTTAAACGAAAGCCGGGCAATGACAAAGGAAACGCTCCAATGTCTTATCATCTTCCCCGCATGCCCTACACATGCTATCACTTGCCTCACCGATTTTACATAGGTGAGCTCGTATTCTATGTGTCCCGTAATGATACAAATAGCTATACTGACCCCCTTCTTAAATTTTTTCAGTAATAATCTCGTCTTCTCACGATCTGGATCCCCACATAGGATTTCGCCGTTCTACCGACCGTTACACTGTTCCGCTTAACTCGGACTGCGTCGACTCGAAGGGCTTCGGGTTGATCATGTTTATCGGAGTTTATTACTCCGTTATGGCCCGGCGCCCAAACGATGCGGATTTCGATTTACTCAGAGAAGGCGTTAATCCCCTTCTTACACTGCAAGACTGTTCATGACCTGCTCTTATGGCAATTTTACTGTCCGTAAAGATGTTCACATTCGACGTCCTCGCATTAGCACCACACCTCCTAACGCATTCCGTGATCGACCGGATCTTCGCCTGCAGGACTGTATTATGGTCAGACAGTCTTAAACAAATCTCAGTCCTTCGGTTCTCTGTGTTCATCTGTGTAACATGATCTTCCATATGGCTATACTAGGGTTCCGTCAATCCATGACTGTGCCGATGGCAGAAGTGCCTCGCACTCGACTTCAAGGTTCTGCACAAGTATCCGATTGGAAACCTCTCCCCTTCCTATCGTAGCCTCGATTATGCCGAGATGGTATGAGCTGCTCCCATCCTCAATCCATTCTCCCATCGCCTTTAGTCTCATAGCCGCCGTGGCTGCCTCACACTTAATTTGTATGTCAATGGGTCGGATATCTAGAATAGTCTCCAGTACCCTAGTGGGCGTGGTCTTCATCGCTCCGCCTATGCTAAAACAACATTTTCTCTGTACCTGTTGTATGGTCCTTATGTTGCATTTTTTCTCCAAAGCAGTCCACCAAACTACTGAGACGTACGTAATTATTGGTCTAATCACGCTCCTGTAGAACCAGTGGACTATCCTCGGATTCAGGTCTCATTTCGAGCCTTCGACCCGTCTACATAGTGCAAAACATCTGCGAACATTCTCAGAACTCTCCTGAATGTGACACTTCCAATTCAGTTTTCTGTCCAAGATCACACCTAAGTATTTGACCTTGTCAGATATCGAAATCGTTTCATTGAGGAAACGTAGTGTGTTAAATTGGCCCACCTTCGTCTTCCTCGTGAACAGGAATATTTCAGTCTTTTCTGGGTTAACATTGAGACCTCTGAGTCTAGCCCAGTCATATGCCATATGCAAGACCCTTTCCCCTTAGAATTATTATAACATCATCTGCATAGCAGACGGGTTGAAATCCCTCCTCAGCCAGCATCCACAATAGCTCATTTATGGTGGTCACCCATAGGAGTGGCGATCAAATGCCCCCATGAGGCGTGCTTTGTGCCACCTTTTCCCTTAAATTTATGCAATGGGACACACAATTTATCCACCTGTTCCTTAGCATATGGTTTAAGCAGTAGGTACTGTTCTAAGGGTGCACGTTTTGGCATCGAAGGATTCTTCCATTTTATGCACAACCTCGTGCAGGGCAGTCTCCAACGACCTTCCCTTGACATAGGCATGACGTTTGTATTTGAGCAGTTTGCTGAATGTCATACTCTTTATCATGGTGTCCACAATACGTTCCATGGTTTTGAGTAAAAACGACGTAAGGCTTTGGTGTCGCATAACTTTCTTGGATATAAACACCACCCTTGCCTCCTGCCAGGCTTTCGGAGTATATGCAAGTCCTAGGCACGCTGTGAAAATAGTTGCCAGATAAGGATCCAGATAGTCTGCCTCTTTCTGTAGTAATGCCGGAAATTTTCCATCAGGTCCGGGTGACTTAAATTGTTTGAAGCTCCTCAAGGATTCCTTCACCATAAATTCCGTTAATATAAACCTTCGATCAACGTAATTATTCCAAGATTCCCGTGTCTCCGTGACTCCCGTCGTATCCTGTGTAAAATATGTTTTCATCAAAAGCCTCAATATGTCGTCCGTTGTCTCTGCTCTTACTCCCATGTCGTCTACTACAGTTTCATTTGAACATGGGTTTTTGAGAGAAACTTTTTTATCTTGGCGGCGTTATTAATGCTATCGATCTGTTCGCAGAAAAGCTTCCAGGAGGCACTTTGTGCCGCTCTGGTAATCTTTTTGTATTCCTTGAACCGTGTATTTAGATTTATATTTTCCGAACATATCGTCACATCGAATACCTCCTCCCTAATCCTATTAACAAAGGTAGCAGTGTTACCAACATTAAGTGCTATTAGGTCGTAAGTATTCAAGAACTCTTCCAGGGCTTGGCCCCGCTTATCATTATTGTTGGTACTACCCCACGAAATGCGGTGAGAGTTCGCATCGCACCCTATTAGTACTTCGTTTCCTGTCTGTTTGCTTTCCTCACCAGCTGTTGCAGCTCCGACGTAGGTGGCGGTGTCGGAGAGTCGAAAGAAAGATAAAGTTGTGCCAGATATGCTCCACCGTCTCCCTGTCTCACCACTGTTGCATCAGACATTGACAACTCTGGGGAAAATATATAATTAAAATTTATAGGACAAATAACGCAGGTCCTCGGCCGAGTACCAGTGATAGCATAGAATTATTGGTAGTTAATAGGTTCAGTCCAGAAACTTTGTTCCGGGTCGTCCATGGCTCCTGAATTAAGGAAATATGAAGCTTGCCCTTGCTGATTCAGATACAAGTTGCCTACAGTGGATCCTGTCTCCTTGGTTGGAGAGAATGTTCCATTAACAGAAATCGCAAAATACCGGCGTGTTTGGCTGGATAGGAAATTGAACTTCAAATCCCAGATTTTGGAAAGGGCAAGAAAGGCAACTCTTGTCCTATATACCTGCAA
This sequence comes from Stomoxys calcitrans, assembly GCF_963082655.1. Taxonomy (NCBI): domain Eukaryota; kingdom Metazoa; phylum Arthropoda; class Insecta; order Diptera; family Muscidae; genus Stomoxys; species Stomoxys calcitrans. The sequence continues at coordinate 65,393,567 of NC_081556.1, read as the reverse complement.
GAGAGCCATTGGCAAAAGTTTGGCGTTTAGACCGCGTGTCATGCATTGGGTATATACTGCAGTTGGTATATGGTGTTGTAGTCTGGTGGACGGTGCTCCAAAAGTCCACCTACTTTGTGTATCACAGCCGCACTGAGGACGACACCATCTGATGCACTGAATTTAATGCTACATCTTATGCCTCTGGACATTGTGGCTACCCGAATTGCAGCGCCCACTGCCGTGAGGTTAAGGGAGCTTTCTCATTGGTCATATGGCGGATACGGACACTGTATTATCCTTGATACAATTTCCGATTTTCCAGGCAGTATGAATAACACCCTACCTGAGTCGCTTTTTGATAAAAACTACTGTACCACTATTCCTGATAGAACCGATTGGAAGTACGATATCCCCGGTAACAGAAGTTAGAACTGGTCATATCGAAAAGGTTACCCGACCACTGCAGTGTGTATCAAGCGGAGATCCTTGCAATTAAGGAAGTGGTGGAATGACTAAGATATAATGTCATTTCGACGATTGGCATAAATAACATCTCAGACAGCCATTAAATCCCTGCATAACATATTTCTGAACACAAAAACCGCCATAAACTGTCGCAGATCTCCCAACGAAATGGCTGAACAGTGCAAAATTCTGGGTGTCGTGCCACAAAGATATACCAGGGAATTGTAAAGCGGACGAGCTTGCGAGACTAGGAACTACGCTTCACATTCGAGGGATATTGGAATCTGTGGGTATGACTCTAACGAGATGTACTTGGTACTTTCTTTATAGTTGGAGCTAGAGGTCCGAAATTTGGCATGTAGGTACAACTTAGAAATTAATGATAGATGAATGAATGATCTTTTCAAATTTCGTACATTTTGGTTACAAAATTAGTACTATTTTGTACTTTCTGTTCAGATAGTGCTAGAGGTGTAACACTTGGCATGTAAGTACAACTAAAAAAATGTGATGGGTGACTAAATGTGCTATTAAAAATTGGTACATTTTGGTACCACTTGGTACTTTCTATTCAGATGGAGCTAGAGGTCTAAAATTTGACATGTATTTACTACTAAAAAATATATGATGGGTGCCTAAATTATCTTTTCACCATTCAAACATTTTGGAACCGAAATTTGTGCCATTTTTGTACTCAAAATTGGTATTTATTTATACATTGACAATATATATTGGGCGACTTAAAGATTTTTCCGATGCATGATTATTCCTGGTACTATTTAGTACTTTCTTTACAGAAGGGAACATATTTCTGAAATTTTATACGCAATTATTGCAAATCTTCATAATCTTTAAACTGAGTGACTACCTAGGGTTTTGGAGGTCCTATACTAAAAAGGGGTATCAAAATGTTAGTTTGGCTATATTCAATCAAAAAATTATTTGATTCAATTATTTATTTAATTGAATCTGAATTCTGAAATTTTCAATAAAAAATGTGGTTGAAAATTGTATCTTCATTTAAAAATTTTATTTTTTCAACCATTCTTTTAATTGAATCGAAAAATATTCGAACAACAATGCAATGTAGCCACGTATTGTATTTATGTTACTACGATATGTAGGCGACTATATGAATCATTTTGACAAATCTATAGCAATCCATCGACAGCCGATTCTCCGTTTCGGATATGGAACCCCCTCCTGACACACGATTTTTTTTGGAAAATCGCACGGGGGAGTTTTTGTTCATAGGGGTGCCCACGGACCTTTTCCCATACAACACATCTCAAATTCATGTTCCAGGAGCTAAACATCTGTGTACCAAATTTTAGTTATATTTTAAAAAGATTAATTGAAAAAACTCCCAGTTATGTTTCAGAAAGTATGATTGATATTATCATTTTCGTGATTGAAGCAGTTTCAATTGAAACATTAATTGGATGATTGAAACCTTAGATGCTTTGCTAGCTATTGCTGTCAAAGTGCCTCTTGAGTTCCTTCGTTCACCTTGAGCCTAATCAAACTGGATGATCCACCCACACAGGGCTTATCGGGGCTCCATCTTTTATCGTGGCAGTGGATTTCAGTCTCCTGCAATCTCCCAGGCCGGCCGATACGGGATGACTATGAGCACCACACAGGCTGGAACTTTGAGCTCCAACTTGTGTGGTGCCCATCGTTATCATGGTAAGCTTAGCTGAAAGCTACCGGGCGCGTCCACAGGTTGCGGATGGTGGAAAGCTCCGTTGGTATGCGGAGTAGCTGCAAATGCGGGCAGTCAGCGATTTTCGAGAGGAGAGTCTCAGTGAGGAGTCATACTGAGTGCCAATGATACTCGAGATGACAAGGAGAGTTATTGGCGCCTTCAAATAAGCAATGGCCAACATCAGCGTCTGTTCCCGGGTTAAGGGCGGCTGGCGGCGAGCATCGGATCTTGGAACAAGCGGCTTGCCACAACGAGGGATACGAGCGCAATCCCACAAAACCCATGCGGTTGGGGCGCTGGGCCAGTAACCCGCCCCCGGAAAACTGAGAACTACTATGAGAAACAAAGGAATAGTAAAAACGTTTGCGGATCTACACCTGGAATGTTCGCACTCTTTATAGAGAAGGTGCAGTATACGCGATGGCGGATGTATTAGAGAAGTACAAGGCAGATATTACCGCCTTACAGGAAGTGCGATGGACTGAGAATGGCGTCACTACAACACCAAACGGTGACGAACTATACTATAGCTGCCATAAAACGAGGCATGAATTTGGTTGTGGATTTGTGGTTAGTCGGAGACTGAAACACCTTGTCTCCAGCTTTACTTCGGTGGATGAGAGGCTAGCCACAATCCGCATAAAAGCCAAATTCTTTAACATCAGCCTTATTTGTGCCCATGCCCCGACGGAAGAAAAAGACGAGCAGACCAAGGATATTTTCTACGAGCGCCTAGAGAGACAATATGACCGCTGCCCCGCCCATGAAATTAAAATCGTTCTGGGAGATCTTAATGCGAAAATAGGAAAGGAAGACACTTTTGGTCCAACAGTCGGAAAGTTTAGCCTCCACGAGATAACGTCCAGTAATGGGTTGAGGCTGATAGATTTCGCCGCGGCAACAAACATTTTCAACATAAAAATATAAAAATATTCATAAAGCCACATGGCTGTCATCCGATCAAAACACGAGAAACCAAATTCTAAATCACGTTGTGATAGATGGAAGGCATTCATCCAGCGTATTAGATGTACTATCGATCCGTGGAGCGAATACAGATTCGGATCATTACTTCGTTGCAGCAAAGCTTCGCACCCGTTTGAACATGACGAGGAAAGTACGATCTGACACTGCACGGAAGCTGGACATTGAAAAGCTGCAGACACAACAAATGGCAGCGGCATACTCCACTCGACTGACCCAACTGCTTGATGAAAGCACTCCTTGTTCCGATGATATAAGGGCGCAGTGGCAATCTATTGCCCACTCCATGGAAAATGCCGCGAAATCCGTACTTGGGTACCAGAAGCCTCCTCCAAGAAATACATGGCACGACCAAGAGTGCCGAGATGCTACTGAAGCCAAGAATGCGGCATATAGAGCAACCCTGCAATCAGTAGCAACGCGCCAGATGAAGGAGAGGTATCGGGAGAAAAGGAAAGAGGAGAAACGTCTGTTCCGCAGAAAGAAAAAGGTAATGGAAAGACGTGAGTGTGAGAGAATTGAGATGTACAGGAGTCAGAATGAAGTCCGGAAATTCTACCAAAGAATTAAACATCAAACCTATGGCTTTGGTACAGGCACATCCTTCTGCAGAGACAAAGAAGGAAATCTGGTAACTGACACAGATAACATGCTGAGGATATGGAAAGAATATTTAACCCAACTGCTAGTGTCCGATGTTAGCAACGAAGAGGATACCGAAGAACCAATCCCTAATGATGGTATAGAATGTTTACCTCCTAGTCAGAATGAGGTCCAAGTAGCAGTGACCCGACTAAAGAACAACAAGGCAGCAGGAGCCGACGGGTTACCCGCTGAACTATTTAAGACCGGAGGCGACACGCTGATAAGGCGTATGCATCAGCTTATCTGCGCAATCTGGCTAGAAGAACGCATACCCGATGATTGAAACCTCAGCATATTATGTCCCGTACACAAAAAAGGAGACAAGACGGAATGTGCCAAGTACAGAGGAATAAGTCTCCTCCCCATCGCATACAAGATACTCTCGAGCGTATTTTGTGAAAGATTGAAACCTAAAGTCAGTGAGATAATTGGGCCCTATCAATGCGGCTTTAGACCTGGTTAATCCACCCTAGTCCAGATATTCACACTGCGCCAAATCCTGGAAAAGACCCAAGAAGGACAAATCAACACCTACCACCTCTTCGCTGACTACAAAGCCGCCTTCGATACTCCTTTAAGTTTAAAGGTATTTCAAGCCATGTCTGAGTTTGGTGTCCCTGCAAAATTAATAAGACTCTGCAAGATGACGCTTGCTGATACGCGTCCCTCAGTAAGAATAGGAAAAAAACTCTCCGAACCTTTTAATACCAAACGAGGTTCCAGACAAGGAGACAGCTTATCGAGTGATCTCTTTAACATCCTGCTGGAGAAGATTATACGAGATGCAGATGTGAATAGATATGGCACACTAGTCACAAGAGAACACATGCTACTCGCCTATGCCGACGACATTGATATCTTAGGTCGGTCACCGGAAGTAGTAACTGCAGCCTTTGAAAGAATCGAAAGAGAGTCAGTGAAAATGGGTCTGGCTGTAAATGGAGATAAGACGAAATGGATGGTTTCAGCTCCCAAAAAGCCTTGCACAAGCGAGCAGATAAAGAAAATGGAGTAAGTTGGGAAACACAACTTTGAGACAGTCAATAACTTTATCTACCTCGGCACCGCCGTAACCGAAACGAATGACACCAGTTTTGAGATTAAGCGAAGAATAATACTGGCAAACAGATGCTACTTTGGACTAAGTAAGCAGTTTAGAAACAAGGCCACCTCTCGACAGACGAAGATTACACTATACAAGACACTGATACTATCCGTGCTGTTATATGGTTCTGAAGCATGGGTACCTGTGAAAGCAGATGAGGCAGTGCTTGGAGAATTTGAGAGAAAGATTCTTCGTAAAATATATGGATCAGTTTGCGTTAACGGAGAATATAGGCGACGTATGAACCACGAGCTGTATGACGACGATGGCATAGTTACTCGCATCAAAATATAACGGCTGCGTTGGCTAGGTCATGTTGTCAGAATGGATGAAGAAGCTCCAGCAAAGAAGTCTTTTGAAGGCAAACACGGTGGTACACGCAAACCGGGAAGACCAAAAGCCCGATGGAAATATCAAGTTGTGGGAGACACCTCGAAACTTGGTGTCAGAGATTTTAGAATGAGCGCAGAAGATCGAGGCGCTTGGGACGCTATTCTACGTTTGACTAGTGGAACAAATATTCTGTCGTAGTCAATTAAAGAAGAAAGAAGAAGAAAATCTCCCAAACTTTTGAGATTTGGTTGATAGTTCCTCAGACAAGTTTTCAGCAACTACTGCTGAGTCGTCTGCTGACTCTCCAACAACACCGCTTCTATACACCTTCAGTTTCAACTTGTTGAATACCTAGGACACAACTTCTCAGACTTATTGAGGCCTGCGAGACAGCAAGAGTTTAGTACGAATACTGCATATCTCTGATTGCCATCAACCTCATCCAATTTTTCAGTCGGTGGTTGAAAAATGGTATCAACTCCACCAATATCTGCCGAGCTAGGGCGTAAATGAAAATAAAAAAACGGCCAAAATTTTTGTCGTTTCACATGTCAAAATTTGGCTTATGGAATTGCATTAAGCAAATATTGAGCTGTCTTATTTCAAAATACGAACGATATATTGACGATAAGTTTAAGTTATGCTTGTCTAAAATTCAACATACAAATAATCCAATTTATTTATTTATTTATGTAAAACTTCATAAATTCTTAGAATTATCCTTACACACTAATTTCAAATATGTCTCGTATTCTCAGATACCTTTTGTTTGAGTTCCATAGTGTCCCGTTGGGTGTACATGCCCATTTGAGGCATAGTTTTGGCCTTGGACTTGACCCAAATTTTGTATGTAAGTGTTGTATTCTTCCTGCTACCACTTGATACCCATATTACCCATGATACATAAAATGGAGTACCGTATATTCATCACGGGCCATCCTCTTCCATCTGTGAAAATTTCACGAAAATATGTTCAGCCGCAACACGTTTATTTGTCACACAACCCTTTTATTTGTGTATAATAGATTTTGTTTTTGAAAGAAAGACTTGTTTAAGGGCTTCGATATTCCAAAATTATTTGTCACTCACCATTAACTCACTATTATGTTAAATGTCTTCAGCAAAGTCTCCTTTACCCCATACAGCAAAAGAACTTTGTGCACTTTTTGCGTTTTGGCTGATATAGCCACTTTTCTGATTTAAAAGCTTAGAAAAAATGTCCGTCTGTTTCCACTTGGAATTTTGCACAGATTCTTATTGATAGAGCAGTTCATTGAAAATTATGTGTAAACCATATTCGTGTTTAAATATAGTTCTCATTTAAGCCTATGTTGTGGTTTTACTTATTGGCGCATAAATTCCAAACATTGATTAGAAATTGCTAAAATTATGCATTTAATGTAAAATTATGATATAAAATAAATAAAACGTACCGAACTCATCCGAGATAAAAAACACTTGCATGCGGCAAATTTTGTAAAGATCTGTCAATAGATACCCATACAATTACAGCCTTATTCACAAAACTTTATGGATATTTGTAATAGGTTTATTTGACAGTTCTACAAAGGAAATCTGTCGAATACACCTATATCAAATCTACATTAAGTTTTGTGAATAAGGCCGTTAGTATATAAACCCATTTAAGTCAATTCGTGTATGAGGCATGTATACCTAAATCTGTTCCGATTGCAACTAAACTTCGTTTGTGATGTTAGAGGTTGTTACAGTTGTTACTTCTTTGCAGCAAATTTCGTGAAAACTGCTTTATAAAATTGGGTGTTATGGATCAATAAGTGAACTTTGGGAGTTTGGCAGCTATATCGAAGCCTGAACCGATTTTTACCAAATTCAGGACGCATAGTGGTAGATGTTAGAGAAAACACTGAACAAAAATTTGGGAAAATTTATTGATTAATCTGCTTCACACTGCTGAAAATAGCAAACACTGTCTGCTCAATATTAGTAGTTACTTTTGCTGCTATTATAGCAGTAGTTCTGCAATTTCAGAGCAGCAGGCTGTCTGCTGAAGAGTCTGTTGTTTGCTGAAAATGACTGCTGCTTAATTATGAACAAATAAAATACAAATGTAAATATTTGCCTCAGTGGATGTTTATAATCACCACTGAATGTATGGTTTCAATAATTTTTTTCTTTTAATTTAGAAACAAAAGGCCATGAGAAATGTATACCAATGGATGGATCAGGTAGCTTCTTTACAGTAATATTCCACAAACTAAAATCCAACAAAATTTCTAAACAAATGCCTAAAGTAATCAAAACAAGTAACAGGCAAACATAAAAAGTAGCATAACAATTTTTTCATCAGTTTTTTGTACTTAAAACAGCAGATTTTGTTTGCCGAAATATTTGCATATACAGCAACCCTATGTTTGCTGGAATAGCAGTAATGTCTGTTTTACCATTTTCAGCAGACAAAAACTGCTGTCTTAGGTTAGGTTAGGTTGAAAAGAGGGTGCAGATATTGATCCGCCCCATGCCACTATGGACATACACCTAGAAAACTACCAATCGGCTTGTTGTGCGCTCTAAAAACTATAAAGTAACCTCTAAAAAGAAAATCTAAGTTAGGAATTCCGTGCTACTTACAAAATCCTTAATTGTTTGCAATACCACTCCCCTAAGTTGGTTCACGTCTGATATTGTGTCTCCACCTAAGTACCGGTATCTGTTGGACGCGAAAGCCGGACAATAATGAAGGAAATGCTCCAACGTCTCATCATCCCCGCATGCCCTACACATGCTATCACTTGTAGCACCGATTTTACATAAGTGAGCTCGTAGTCCTATGTCTCCCGTTATGATACCAATAGCTATACTGACCTTCTTCTTGCTTTCTTTCAGTAATAGCCTCGTCTTCTCACGATCTGGATCCCCCCATATGATTTTCGCCGTCCTACCGACTGTTCGTGACCTTACCGTCCTGGTTGTAATTGCCCTTATGGCAATTTTACTGTCGGTAAAGATGTTCAGACTCGACGTCCTCGCGTTAGCACCACACCACTTCACGCATTCCGTGATCGCCCCGATCTCCGCCTGTAGGACCGTATTATGGTCAGGCAGTCTAAAACAGATCTCAGTCCCTGGGTTTTCAATGTAAACCCCCAGGCCCACACTGTCCTCTAGCTTTGATCCATCCGTGTAACATGATCTTCCAGATGGCAACACTAGGGTTGCGTCAATCCAAGACTGTGCCGATGGCAGTAATGCGTCGCACTCGACTTCAAGGTTCATCTCTGGTATCCGATAGGAAACCTCTCTCCTTCCTTCCAGGCTTCCTATCGTCGCCTCGATTATACCGCGATGGTATGAGCTGCTCCCATCCTCAATCCATTCTCCCATCGCCGTAAGTCTCATAGCCGTAGTAGCTGCCTCACACTTAATCTGTATGTCAATGGGTCGGATATCTAGAATAGTCTCCAATGCCCTAGTGGGCGTGGTCCTCATCGCTCCGCCTATGCCAAGAAAACATGTTCTCTGAACCTATTGTATGGTCCTTATGTTGCACTTTTCTCCATAGCAGTCCACCAAACTACTGAGGCGTAAGTAAGTATTGGTCTAATCACGCTCCTGTAGAGCCAGTGGACTATCCTAGGATTCGGGTCCCATTTTGAGCCTACGGCCCGTCTACATAGTGCCCAACATCTGTGAGCCTTCTCAGTGCGCTCATAAATTTGACACTTCCAATTCAGTTTTCTGTCCAAGATTACACCTAAGTATTTGACCTTGCCAGATATCGAAATCGTCTTATTGAGGAAACGTGATCCGTTAAATTCGCCCACCTCAGTCTTCCTCGTGAACAGGCATATTTCAGTCCTCTCTGGGTTAACATTGAGACCTCTGAGTCTAGTGTACGGTTTGGCATCGAAGGATCCTTCTATTTTATGCACAACCTCGTGCAGGGCAGTCTCCACCGACCTTCCCTTGACTGGATGTCATACTCCTTATCATGGTGTGCACAATACGTTCCATGGTTTTGAGTAGAAAGAACTTAAGGCTTATGGGTCTGTAGGCCTTTGGTGTCGCATAACTTGCCTTGCCGGGATTAGGTAAAAACACCTCCCTTGCCTACTGCCAGGCTTTCGGAGTATATGAAAGTTGTAGGCACGCTGTGAAAATTTTGGCCAGACGAGGCGCCAGATAGTCTGCCTCTTTCTGTAGTAACGCCGGAAATATTCCATGAGGTCCGGGTGACTTAAATAGTTTGGAGATCCTCAAGGATCCCTTCACCATAAATTCCGTTATTATAAACTTCGATCAACGTCATTATTCCAAGATTCCGGTGTCTCCGTGAGTCCCGTCGTATCCTGTGGAAAATGGGTTTTCATCAAAAGCCTCAACATGTCCTCCGTTGTCTCTGCTCTCACTCCCATGTCGTCTACTATAGTTTCAGTTTGGACATGGGTTTTTGAGAGAAACTTTTTTATCTTGGCGGCTTCATTAACGCTATCGACCTGTTCGCAGAAAAGCTTCCAGGAGGGACGTTTTGCCGCTCTGGTAATCTTATTGTATTTCTTGAGCCGTGTGTAATACAAACCCTAATAAACTTTCGCGTTTTTACGACGTGCTCTATTAAAAAGTCTGCGGACCTCTTTCCCAATATTGCGAATCTCCCCCGGTCATCCAGTGTTTTTCTTGGGCTGATTTCCTTTCCCGAAGAGGACAACTGTCTTCAAAGGATCCCACCAGTGCAGTCGTAATCCTGTTGATATTTTCGTTAATCTCTTCTATGCTTGGACAATCTAAATTATCTTGCCCAGGTCTTCTTCTAACTTCCGAATTTTGTCCAGTTGGTTGTCAACTTATTCCGGAAGCTTATCGGATTCGGCGCTGGCCGTGCTATTCTAAACCTAATGTAGCGATGGTCAGAGAAAGAGTGTTCCATGGAGACCCTCCAATCCTAAACCTCATAGATCAGATTTTCTGAACATATCGTCTCATCTTATACCTCCTCCCTAATCCTATTAACAAAGGAAGCGGTGTTACCAATATTAAGTGTTATTAGGTCGTTAGTATTCAAGAACTCTGCCAGGGCTTGGCCCCGCTTGTTAATGTTGGTGCTACCCCACGAAATGTGGTGAGAGTTCGCATCGCACCCTATTAGTACCTTGTTTTCTGTCTGTTTTGCTTTCCTCAAAACAGACAGGTATGCTCCACCGTCTTCCTGTCTGACCACTGTTGCATCCGACGTTGACAACTCTGGGGAAAATATATAATTCAAATTTCTATGACAAATAACGCATAGAATAATTGGTAGTTGATATGGTTTAGTCTAGAGACTTTGTTCCGGGTCGTCCATGGCTCCTGAATTAAGGCAATATGAATCTTGCCCTTGCTGATTTTCTTCATCAGAGCGTGTGTAGCAGTCTCGCTCTGGTGGAGGTTTATCTGGATTACCTCAATCATTGGTCCTCCAGTATATTGGCATCTGGGAGTAGGTGATGATCTCATCGTCTGCTCCCTATTCTTTAGACTGCATTGACTTTCCTGCCACCGCACTGCCTGATGTCATCGTTTTAGGTTCATTGCCTAGTCTAGTCTTCCGACTTTTTATAAAGTCGGCAATGGTTCCATCGTCGGGTCCCTGTTCGTTAAGCTTTATTGGATTTCCATTCCCTGTTCTGTCTGGTGTTTCAATACTAGGATCTTTACCTATCTTAGCCTTCCAAATCTTAAGTAGGGAGTAGGTGATGGTACCATTATCGACTGCTGTCTTAGTAAACATTTTTTTCGGTTAACAAATTTGGGTGAGTATTGCTTCGACTTTTAAAGAGAAAATATATATATTTTTGATTTCATTTTGTTCAACTCGAAGAGTTCTTACGATACAATAATCATCCAATTTGGTCTTGTATGCCAAAAGTTATAAGTCCTATTATGTAAACGATGCTAAACATTGTCTATTTTTGTCAGCCTGTATTGCACCCTATGCCACTAAAGGGAGTCTCAATGTCAAAATATCGAACCCTTCCGGCGAAAATGATGTAAGCGAAATTTTTTCAATTTTCAGAGTCATAAGAATTTGTGCCAGTTGACCACTGAATGCATACTTTCCATAACCATTTTTCTTTAAATACTTTCCATAACCGTAACCATACTTTCCATAACCATTTTTCTTTAAATTTAGATACAAAATGCCATGCACATTAGTAGAGCAAAAATGCAAATTTTGCCCATGAACATTCCACTAAAGAACAAGGCAAACTTCTCACATATCAATGAGTGCAGTCCAATTCAAGTTTAAGCTCAATGATAAGGGACCTCCTTTTTAAAGCCGAGTCCGAACGGCGTGCCGCAGTGCGACACCTCTTTGGAGAGAAGTTTTACATAGCATAGTACCTTACAAATGTTGCCAGCATTAGGAGGGGAAAACCACCGCTGAAAAAATTTTCTGATGGTCTCGCCAGGATTCGAACCCAGGCGTTCAGCGTCATAGGCAGACATGCTTACCTCTGCGCTACGGTGGCCTTTATTATTTACATTAATAGAGCAATAAAAAAAATGCGAGCGAGCTCAGTCACATTTCGAAATGTATACCAATTGATGGATCAGGTAGCTTCTTTACAGTAATATTCCACAAATTAAAATAATCTCTTCCAACCAAATTTTTAAAAAAAAATTTTAAATTTCTAAAGTAGTCGAAATAAGTAAAAGGCAAACATAAAAAAGCATACAATTTTTTTCAGCAGATTTCCCATTTTCTGCAGACAAAAACTGCAGTTTTAGGGAACATTTTTGCTGTTTTGAATAACAAATTTGATTGTGTGTATATATCTCATTCATGAAACTTCCTCAAATCTGTGGAACTTCCTGTTCCAATTTTTCCCCATTTTTGAGCTATCTACCACAGCATAATTTGTTACTTTATGTCCCGTCATAATAAATTCAACAGCAGCACTTGTGTGCAAAGCAACAACAATGTTTTGTTCTTTGCTTTCTCTCCCCTGCTGTTGGATGTTGTTGATTGTCATTTGAAACCCCGTTTTTATTCCTATTTTGCATTGTTGGTTGTTGTTGTTTGTTATTGGGCAACCCTTTTTATTGTTATTTTTCATCACTTGAATGTTGTTTTGTTTCGCACACCACTCGTGATCTGTGGAATGTTGGGCTTTTATTTATGTTTGCCTGTTACCGCCGATCATGTGCTTTGATTATTTAAGGTATTTTTTCTGGTTGCAATTTTCTTTCAAAAACTTGAAATCTTCTCTTTCATCTTACTTTATTTAGTTTACTCTCTTAGCAACAACGCCTTCATAAATTAAGCAACTGTCATTTTCAGCAAACAACAAACTTTTCAGCAAATCCGGTCTGACATTGCAAACTTTTAACTATAAGAGCAGAACTACAGTGGTTGCTGCTATCAGAAAGCTTTTTTCTATGAGAGTATGCTATATGGAAGCTAAATCTAAACCTGAACAGATTTTAACCAATTTGTGTATGTTCTGTCGCTAGGCCTCAAATTTCATTCGTGCCAAATTTCAATATAAATGGATTATTTTTTAACGAAACCAACACGCAGGGAATGTCCCCTATATATGCAGTGGATTGTGTTGGCAATTAGGAATATTAAGGGTTGGAGGGGGGAAAGAGGAAGTAGTGCTTATTGATATTCGTCTTAAATTTCTGAGTGGCAATGTCGGTGGGAAGACATTAGCCGGAAGTCGATTCCACCTACGATTAAATATGTTTTTTGTACTTCAATGTTATATGATGATGTAACCGCCATGCAGTGCGCCATATGGAGTGCATTTTGTTGGCAATTAGGAAAGTTAAGGGTTGGAGGGGGGAAAGAGGGAGTAGGGCTTATTGATATTCGTCTTAAATTTCTGAGTGTCAATGTCATATAACTTCAATGTTATATGATGATGTAACCGCCAATTGTAGAGAAATAGCCTTCCAGCGTGACGTAAACGACAAAAAACCCGTTATATAGAAAATATTAAAACGCTATTAATAAATTTTCATAGATGAAGTATACGTTATTCAAAGAAAACCGACTCTTGGAAAATTTAGATTTTGTCGCTGACATCATTTTTGCAGAAGGGCTCGATATGCTATCAAAATCGGAACACTTTTGTGGGTTTTATCGGAATTTTGAACACATTTCCAATTCCGCCCCTTGGGCTTCGTAACCGAAATGAATGACACCAGTTTTGAAATAAAGCGAAGAATAATTGGGTTGTTTTATTTACCTATCTAGCAATTCGCTAGCTTATACTACTGACTAAATTTCCCATGAACACTCCATTAAGGAACAGGGGATACTTCGCTAGCTTATGGAGGAATAAAACGCACTTCCCGGTAAATGCTTTGTGTTTTAAAATTAGCCAACATACCATATCATCCATATCAAATGTCAACAAAACGAAAACAAAAGTGTGTTGTGATCAGAACTGCGGAGTCGAGCAATTTTGACACGACTCCGACTCCGGAGTACTTAAAAATGCTATGATTTTATACCCACACCATAGGATGGGGGCATGCAAATCTTGCCATTTTATTTGTAACACCTCAAAAAATCTATGTGCCCTTACGAAGTGTATATATTCTCAATCGTATGCACATTTAAATTCAGTCTAGCTATATTTATCCGTTCAACAGATGGTCGAAATCAGCATGACCTTCGAACAAATATATCCGCATGGAATTTTTCATAGGTACCTCTTATTGATGTAGGCCGCTGCTGGGCCATTTGGTCTAGTAGATTTTAGTTTATAATACAAAAAAATTAATTTACTTAAAAATTATTTCCTATTACGTTTCTGAGAACGGACTGTTCAAAAACTGAACGTGTGCAAGTTTTTAATATTTTTATTGCCTACACCCACTAATAAGCATGCCGATTGACTCAGAATCACTTTCTGATTCGATTAAAATATGTTCATCCGTCCGTCTGTCTGTCCGCCCGTTTGTCTCTCTGCCCGCCCATTAATCTTTCTGTCTGGTTCTCTATGTTAATTCCTACGAAAATTGCGACATGTACGATTTTCATCCCATCGTCTTCAAATAAAATACAGCCATCTTTTTGGCCTAAAGTTGAAGCCTATTGAAATTGGAAGAAATCGGTTAAGATTTGGATATAGCTCCCTTTAGCTCCCTATACCTGCCCTTTAATTATAAGATAAGGTGAAACATAAACATTTTTTAAAAAATTAAGAAATTTTTAGACCATTTCCAACTTTTTAACATCTGAAAAGAGAAGGAAATGTTCGCTGTTGTAGCATAAAATACTGCTGTTTCAGCAGATTTTCTGTTGCTACACAAAATATTTTTGCCCTTTTTGCTAACAAACTTTTCTGAATGTGCAATAAAATCGTCATTTGTCAACGATTCTCGCGAAATTTCGCTTCTCTTTGGCTCTCAACGTTAGCTCCCAATCAGTTTGAATTTAGATAAAGCTCCCGTATATATATTCGCCCGATTTTAACAAATTGTGTAATATTTTGGTTATTTGATAACCAAATGACTCTTCTGTTCACTGTTCTAATGACTCTTCTGTTCACTGATTAATTTTATAGATATAGCCCCATACATATGTATCTCCCGATTTTCACTTTTAGGGCCTTTGTACGCGCACATATCAACCGAGCATATCAACATTTTGCACAACGATTTCCTATATGAATCCTAAAATATGTAAGGATTTTGGTCGAAATTAACGCAAATTTTAATTTCGATGAAGATCCCTTCAAACCCAATATGGTGTAAGGTTTAAGGTCGACTTTGCCCGACTTTAGCCGATCCTTACTTATTAAATATAAAACAAAACTGAAAACTGAAATTTTCAACAAAAAAAAATTTCAACTAAATTTTGTTTGAAAAAAAATTTTTAAAGCAATTTTTACAATTTTAATAACAAATTTTCCAAATAAAATCTTTTTCAAAGACAATTTTTTAATAAAAAATGTTCTAAAGGCAGTATTTCAAAGAAGTTAGGTTAGGTTGAAAAGAGGATGCAGATATTAATCCGCCCCATGCCACTATCGAGATATACCTATGACAGTAATCGGCTTGTTGTGCGCTCTAAATACAAAAATAAGTAACCTCGAAAAAGAAAATCTAATGCAGTCTAAAGAACAGGGAGCAGACGATGAGATCAGCACCTACTCCCAGATGCCCATTTACTGGAGGACCAATGATTGAGGTAATCCAGATAAATCTCCACCGGAGCGAGACTGCTACACACGCTCTGATGGAGAAAATCAGCAAGGGCAAGATTCATATTGCCTTAATTCAGGAGCCGTGGACGACCCGGAACAAAGTTGCTGGACTGAACCTATCAACTATCAATTATTCTATGCTAACACTGGTACTCGGCCGAGGACCTGCGTTATTTGTCATAAAAATTGTAATTATATTTCTTCCTCAGAGTTGTCAACGTCGGATGCAACAGTGGTGAGACAGGGAAGACGGTGGAGCATACCTGGCACCACCTTTTCTTTCTTTCGACTCTCCGACACCGCCACCCACGTCAGAGCTGCAACGGCTGGTGAGGAAAGCAAAACAGACAGAAAACGAGGTACTAATAGGGTGCGATGCGAACTCTCACCACATTTCGTGGGGAAGTACCAACACTAATAAGCGGGGCCAAGCCCTAGAAGAGTTCTTGAATACTAACGACCTAATAACACTTAATATTGGTAACACCGCCAGGATTAGGGAGGAGGTATTAGATTTGACGATATGTTCGGAAAATCTAATCGATGAGGTTCAGTATTATAGGGTATCCATGGAACACTCTTTCTCTGACCATCGCTACATTAGGTTTAGAATAGCACGGCCAGCGCCGAATCCGATAAGCTTCCGGAATAAGTTGAAAACCAACTGGACAAAATCGGAAGACTACTAAGAAGAAGACTTGGGAAAGATAATTTAGATTGTCCAAGCATAGAAGACATTGACGAAAATGTCAACAGGATTACGACTGCACTGGTGGGGTCCTTCGAAGATAGTTTTCCTCTTCGGGAAAGGAAATCAGCCAAAGAAACACCCTGGATGACCGGGGGAGATCCGCAATATTGGGAAAGAGGTCCGCAGACTTTTTAAATGATCGCTCTCAGGTTTATTGAGAGGCTTGGTGCGAATAATCCTAAGGCTCTCACTAATGGGGAGAGAGACTCCCTAAATTGGGTTCGGGAATTCACTGCACAGGCTACCCCAAAGACTACTCGTCTAGATTCGGAAACTGCACCACAGGCAGCCAAAAGGCTGCGGTCACCTGGAGGGCATCCCATGCCTAAAAGAACTAGGGCGAACAACAGTAAGGTGAGTTCAAGAACTTTTGCTAATGTCGCTAGGGACAGTTTGGTGATGGCAGTTGTCGACAATGGAGAAGGACAGGGCTGCATACCTAGGAATAATTGGAGTGGGATTGTTAATGGACTGCCATCAGTATACTCTGATGTCTTTGCGGAATTTCCTGGGTCTCCTCAAGTTTGTGACGATGCAGGCTGGTATCGGGGCCGATACAGACTAATTGCCTTCGGCGATCAACGCTCAATTGAAATGTAGCTCGTTGTGCGCTAAAAAAGATTGGTGAGATCTGGCCAGGTGCGGCATCAGATTTAGTAAAGAAGGAAGATATTCCTTCTCGACCAATGGCGCACGCTTGGATACCAAATCCTGACTCCATAATTGGAAGACTAAGCGAATGCAATCCCAATCCTTGAACCAGCGACTGGAAGAATGGATGAGGCTGATGGTAACCGCAGACATGCAGTTATTCGTAATAAATTCCGGCTGTCTCGCAGACCTCGACAAGTCTGAAGGGATTGTATCCTACGGATGCAAAAAATTTAAACTGAAGGCCTATACCGCTTCTATAGACGTTCAGTTTCAATTTGGGTTGGGGATTCAGGAGACGACTCAACAGTTGTTTCTGAACACTTGCCTGAGGAACTATCGATCACATCGCTAAGGTCTGGCGGATTACAGGAAACTTAAAATCCCCCTGCCACAATCGAGACAGTTGGACTGGGCTTAAGGTGTGCGACGGCGGGGAAGAACGGAACTCAAAAAAGTACTTCGACAGTAGCAGCTGGTGAAACATCTAAGGAGGAATCGTCGACACTGCTTTCTCACCTGCCCTTGGATGCGTACGGAAGCTCGTCATGACAAGATTTAATAAATGTTGTGAGGATGAACTCCTGGTGGAATCAGAAGAGGAGGCTGACACAACAGGGGTGGAAGATCTGAATCCTGACTATGGTCCGGTTTCTACAGATAAATCTCTACCATTGTAAGGCCGCTTCGGCGGTATTTAAGGTCCTCCTGATGGCAGGGAGATTTGACGTGGTTCTTGTCCAGGTACAATGGAATTGTGGAGTAATAGTCCGTGGACTAATAATTCCGGGATTTAAACTACTCAAGGGTATGGGGAATTTCAACAAATTCTTTAGTTGAGGTAGTTTCTAAAATAAGTGTACTACAATGTAGAGCATAGAACTCCCATATGATTCATCAGTTGCAAACCCAGGTTGGAGTCCCCCGGTCGGCCAAAAAAAAATTTTATTTTTTTTTTTCATTAAACTTATTTTAGAAAATTCGTCGTAAAAAATATGAAATTCGTATTCAGAAAAAAATTTTTTAGAGTGGTTTTCACCTTTTTTTACCTTAATTAATTGAAACACTTGCTACTGTGCAGCAGTACTTATTGATTTATTTCATCATAAAGAAGATGGTATCGGTAGTTCTCGTCCTATTAGTCTCTCATCCCTTATGAAGAAGACTCTTGAGAGATTGATAGAAAACATATCTTAGGGCAAAGATTTCTGTAGTTCACCTGTCGCGGCAGCAGCATGCATATAGTAAAGGCAGATCCACTGAAACAGCCCTTCACGACCCAGTCAGTTACATAGAGGGTTCTCTCGCTGTCAAGGAATACACAATGGTAGCATCTCTTGACATTGAAGGTGCTTTCAATAATGTAAAACCGACGTCAATCATGAAGGAGTTAGAGTTTCTAGGCATCAACTCTATCGTAAGAAAGTTTATTAATAACTTACTTACTAAAAAGAGCATTACGGTAGGCTTGGGATCTGTGGATCTAAAAAGATGGGTCAGCAGAGGAACATCTCAAGGAGGTGTACTGTCTCCTCTAATTTGGAATATAGCCATTAACAATATATTATTGTCTCTGGAAGAAAAAGCACTCTAAGGGATATACATCAGGAAGCTCTACGTGCAACAAGAAAGTGGGCTACCGAAAGTGGTCTAGTTATAAATCCGTGCATGACAGAAGTAGTTCTTTTCAGCAGGAGATACAAGTTACCTACAGTGGAGCCTGTCTCCTTGTGAGTAGAGAATGTTGCATTTACAGGAAGCGCAAAATACCTGGGTGTTTTGCTGGACAGGAAATTGAACTTCAAATAAAAACATTTTGGAAAGGGCAAGAAGGGCAACTCTTGCCATATACACCTGAAACTAATTTTCAAACAGTTTAGCTTACAGAAATTTTTTAAAATAATATTTAAAATTTCCTAACTCGAATAAAAGAATCCATAAATGGTCTATCTTAAGACTTCAAATTTATTTTTATTTATACTCAATTTTCGAATAAAATGTTAAGCCAAGTATGAAAATGTTGGGTGGCATAAGTATTTTGACTCTTAATTTTATTATAAGAAAAAATAAAGTATAATAAATTTTATGATCAAATTAATAGAAAATAGAGCTTAGAAGAGTGAACTTTGGACTTACTATAGTTTTATTGAAATAAATTGCGATATTTTATCGTAAAGCTTCAATTTCCCCAATTGTATAACTTAAGCGTTTGGCACTAAATTACAGCGTTTATGCGTGAATTATACCTCTAAAATTTGTAGATCTGGACTTGATGTCGACCAGCCTAATGAATTTGGCATATTCTAATAGAAAAAATTGGTCCTTTAAGCCTAGTACTGATTTCGAGTTTTCTCCCGAACAGTTGTCAAAACGCACTATAAAATAAAACTTTTGTGAAATGTTGCTAGCAACATTGTCAAATTTCGTAGAATTTGTACATGTCTATTAAATGCAGCGAACAATGACAAAAATTACAATTTAGTTTAAATTTTTTATGAAACGTCTTTTTATTTTGAGTTATTTTTTGTGTAGAGATATTAGGGATATGAAAGACACTATACTCGACCAGAAGTCTGTGTGACTCCCTAATCCCTACGAATTCAATAAAAACCTCAGTTCCAGTGCCATCATTCATATTGGACCAATCTGTGTATATAGAGGCACCAGAGAAGTTCGGGGCACCACCAGCCCAAAGCTTCCTCTCCTAGAAGACGAACTCCAAGTCGCCATCTTAGAAAGATCAGTTTAGCAAAGCCAATGCCATATATAGGCTTGCTAAAAAAGTAATTGCGGATTTTTCATATAGTCGGCGTTGACAAATTTTTTCAACGGCTTGTGACTCTGTAATTGCATTCTTTCTTCTGTCAGTTATCAGCTGTTACTTTTAGTTTGCTTTAGAAAAAAGTGCGCGAAATTTTGTTAACATTTGTTTGTTTGGCGTCAATTTTAATATGGAGCCCACAAAGGAGCATTTTCGTCATATTTTACTTTATTATTTCCGTAAAGGAAAAAACGCGGAGCAGGTTGCTAAAAAGTTACGAGATGTGTATGGTGATAAAGCCTTAAAAGGAAGACAGTGTCAAAATTGGTTTCGCAAATTCCGTTCTGGAGATTTTTCACTTAAAGATGAGCCACGTTCAGGTCGGCTAAATAAAGTTGATGATGACCAAATCAAAGCATTAATCGAATTGGATCGTCATGTAACTGAGCGTGAGATAGGAGAGAAGTTAAATATACCAAAATCAACCGTTCATTATCACATAAAAAGTCTTGGACTGGTGAAAAAGCTTGATATTTGTGATATGCACCTTAAACGCAATGAATTCGATCCGTTTTTAAAACGAATCATAACTGGAGATCAAAAATGGATTGTTTACAACAACGTTAGTCGAAAACGATCATGGTCCAAGCATGGTGAACCAGCTCAAACCACTTCAAAGGCTGATATCCACCAAAAGAAGGTTATGCTGTCTGTTTGGTGGGATTGGAAGGGTGTGGTATATTTTGAGCTGCTTCCAAGGAACCAAACGATTAATTCGGATGTTTACTGTCAACAATTGGACAAATTGAATACAGCCATCAAGGAGAAGCGACCAGAATTGGTCAATCGTAAAGGTGTCATATTCCACCAGGACAACGCTAGACCGCGCACATCTTTGGTCACTCGCCAAAAACTGAGTGAGATTGGCTGGGAACTTTTGATGCATCCACCATATAGCCCTGACCTTGCACCATCAGACTACCATTTATTTCGATCTTTGCAGAACTCCTTAAATGGTAAAACTTTCGGCAATGATGAGGCTATAAAATCGCACTTAGTTCAGTTTTTTGCAGATAAAGGCCAGAAGTTCTATGAGCGTGGAATACTTAATTTGCCAAGAAGATGGCAAAAGGTTATCGAACAAAATGGCAATTATATATTTGATTAAAGTTCATTCTAAGTTTTATTAAAAATGCATTTACTTTCTTTTAAAAAATCCGCAATTACCTTTTGGGCAACCCGATAGTTGCCCCACGACGCCATTGGCCTACCGCAGAACAAACGAATGACCGAAATCCGAAGAGCGCGAGTACCTGACTGTCTCAGTCAGAAGACTGTACTTAACGCAACGCCCTCCAAGCACAAGTGCAAAGGTCTTAGATCAAGTATCGCATTCGGTGCTGCTCTTGGAGCACTACTCGTCGCCCCTATATCAGCACCACCACAATACTCTCCACTTTCGTAAGAAAGTTTATTAATAACTTACTTACTCACAACGTGCCTGGGACTTATATACTCCGAAATCCTGGCAGGATGCAAGGTTGGTATTTATACCCAAGCTTGGCAAGGTAAGTTATGCGACACCAAAAACCCACAAACCTCTAATCCTTTCAACTCAAAACCATTGAACGTATTGTGGATACCATGATAAGGAGTAGGACATCCAGCGAACTGCTCAAATACAAACTGCATGTCTATGTCGAGGGAAGGTCGGTGGAGACTGTCCTGCACGAGGTTGTATATAAAACAGAAGAATCCTTCGAAGCCAAAAAGTCACATTGGCGGTATGCATTTATCACCATACGAGATGTGTATGGTGATAAAGCCTTAAAAGGAAGACAGTGTCAAAATTGGTTTCGCAAATTCCGTTCTGGAGATTTTTCACTTAAAGATGAGCCACGTTCAGGTCGGCTAAATAAAGTTGATGATGACCAAATCAAAGCATTAATCGAATTGGATCGTCATGTAACTGAGCGTGAGATAGGAGAGAAGTTAAATATACCAAAATCAACCGTTCATTATCACATAAAAAGTCTTGGACTGGTGAAAAAGCTTGATATTTGTGATATGCACCTTAAACGCAATGAATTCGATCCGTTTTTAAAACGAATCATAACTGGAGATCAAAAATGGATTGTTTACAACAACGTTAGTCGAAAACGATCATGGTCCAAGCATGGTGAACCAGCTCAAACCACTTCAAAGGCTGATATCCACCAAAAGAAGGTTATGCTGTCTGTTTGGTGGGATTGGAAGGGTGTGGTATATTTTGAGCTGCTTCCAAGGAACCAAACGATTAATTCGGATGTTTACTGTCAACAATTGGACAAATTGAATACAGCCATCAAGGAGAAGCGACCAGAATTGGTCAATCGTAAAGGTGTCATATTCCACCAGGACAACGCTAGACCGCGCACATCTTTGGTCACTCGCCAAAAACTGAGTGAGATTGGCTGGGAACTTTTGATGCATCCACCATATAGCCCTGACCTTGCACCATCAGACTACCATTTATTTCGATCTTTGCAGAACTCCTTAAATGGTAAAACTTTCGGCAATGATGAGGCTATAAAATCGCACTTAGTTCAGTTTTTTGCAGATAAAGGCCAGAAGTTCTATGAGCGTGGAATACTTAATTTGCCAAGAAGATGGCAAAAGGTTATCGAACAAAATGGCAATTATATATTTGATTAAAGTTCATTCTAAGTTTTATTAAAAATGCATTTACTTTCTTTTAAAAAATCCGCAATTACCTTTTGGGCAACCCGATAGTTGCCCCACGACGCCATTGGCCTACCGCAGAACAAACGAATGACCGAAATCCGAAGAGCGCGAGTACCTGACTGTCTCAGTCAGAAGACTGTACTTAACGCAACGCCCTCCAAGCACAAGTGCAAAGGTCTTAGATCAAGTATCGCATTCGGTGCTGCTCTTGGAGCACTACTCGTCGCCCCTATATCAGCACCACCACAATACTCTCCACTTTCGTAAGAAAGTTTATTAATAACTTACTTACTCACAACGTGCCTGGGACTTATATACTCCGAAATCCTGGCAGGATGCAAGGTTGGTATTTATACCCAAGCTTGGCAAGGTAAGTTATGCGACACCAAAAACCCACAAACCTCTAATCCTTTCAACTCAAAACCATTGAACGTATTGTGGATACCATGATAAGGAGTAGGACATCCAGCGAACTGCTCAAATACAAACTGCATGTCTATGTCGAGGGAAGGTCGGTGGAGACTGTCCTGCACGAGGTTGTATATAAAACAGAAGAATCCTTCGAAGCCAAAAAGTCACATTGGCGGTATGCATTGACATCGAAGGGGCTTTTAACAATATGCGGACCTACACATTGATCGAATCCTTAGACCAGTACCGGATGGACCGGCTCCTTAGAGACTGGATAAACCATATGCTAAGGAACAGGTGGATAAATTGCGGATCCCATGACATATATATATGGGAGAAAGTGGTACAGGGCACGCCACAGTAGGGTATGTGACCACCATAAATAACCTATTACGGATGCTGACCTAGTAGGGATTTGAACCTGTCTGCAATGTAGACGATGTTATAATTCTCCAAAGGGATAAAAAT
Organism: Stomoxys calcitrans; assembly: GCF_963082655.1. Lineage (NCBI taxonomy): Eukaryota > Metazoa > Arthropoda > Insecta > Diptera > Muscidae > Stomoxys > Stomoxys calcitrans. The sequence continues at coordinate 65,370,398 of NC_081556.1, read as the reverse complement.
CCGAACCAGCTATGCAGAAGGGCCGGGAGGGTCTTGCATATGGTATATGACTGGGCCAAACCCAGGGGTTACAATGTTAACCCAGAGAAGACTGAGGATGCCTGTTCACGGGGAAGACGTATGTGGGTCAGACGCACCACGTTTCCTCAACGAAACGATTTCGATATCTCATATTTTCAAATACTTAGGAGTGATCTTGGATAGGAAACCTAATTGGAATTGTCACATTCAGAAGCGTATTGAGAATGCTCACATATGTTGGGCACTATGTAGACGTGCCGTAGGCTCGAAATGTGGCCTGAATCCGAGGATAGTCCACTGGCCCTACAGGAGCGTGATTAGACCAATACTTACTTACGCCTTAGTAGTATGGTGGACTGCTATGGAGAAAAAGTGCAACATAAGGAGCATACAATAGGTTCAGAGAATATGTTGTCTTGGCATAAGCGGAGCGATGAGGACCACGCTCACTAGGGCATTGGAGACTATTCTAGATATCCGACCCATTAACATACAGATTAAGTGTGAAGCAGCCACTTCGGTTATGAGACTTGGGAGAATGGATTGAGGATGGGAGCAGCTCATACCATCGCGGCATAATCGAGGCGACGATAGGAAACAGCGAAAAGGAAGAGGTTTCCGATCGGTTCTTTGAGATGAACCTTGAGGTCGAGTGCAAGGCACTGCTGCCATCGGCACAGTCTTGGATTGACGGAACCCTAGTGTTGCCATCTGGAAGATCATGAGTGGGCCTGAAGGTCTACATTGAGAACCCAAGGACTTAGATCTGTTTTAGACTGCCTGACCATAATACGGTCCTGCAGGCGGAGATCCGGGCGATCACGGAATGCGTGAGGTAGTGTGGTACTACCACGAGGACGTCGATTGTGAATAACTTTACCGACAGTAAAATTGCCATAAGGGCAATAACAACCAGAACGGTAAGGTCAAGAACAGTCTTGCAGTGTAAGGAGATTAACGCTTTCTCTGAGGATGGTAAAATCCGAATCGTGTGGGTTCCGGGTCATAACGGAGTAAGGGGAAATGAAGGGGCAGACGATTTGGCGGTGAAGGCCAGAGGACTGCCGTCAATAAACTTGGTTAACCCGAAGCCTTTCGGGTTGACGCCCTCCGAGTTAAGGGACTGGGCGATGAATGCGCATGCAACCCTATGGAACAGCGAAATGGTCGATAGGACGGCGAAAGTTCCATGGGGGATCCAGATTGTGAGAAGTCGAGGCTATTACTGAAAAGATGTAAGAAGAAGGTCAATATAGCTATTGATATCATGACGGGACCTTTAGGACTACGAGCTCACTTACGTAAAATGGGTGCGGCAAGTGATAGCATGTGTTGGGCATGTGGGCATGATAATGAGACGTTGGAGCATTTCCTTTGTCATTGCCTTTGGACATCGTGGCTAGACAAATTGCTACGACCACTTTACTAAAACAACGCTTTAAACATCAAATAAAAATGTTTAATACAATTAAACAAATTAGCAACACTGTTTCACAAAATTTAATTGATGTTTATCAACATTTTTCGCACAATCGAAGTCAGTACTGGCCTTTATGGCAAAGAGCATTGCCTAGCCGTAAAATAAATGTCTGACTAAATAATGACCGTAAAATAAATGTCTGACCAATAAATCTATCACCAGAGGGAAGTGAAATTTCGTTAAAAATTTATCAAAATTTTATCTTAATCCACTCTTCAATTTATTGGGTCCAAGTTTATTCGCCCGTTATAGGTAACCTATCCCCAAGGCACTACTTCGTCACGTTTACAGTAGTTGGCATAGTGCATTTAAATATTTCACATTCTTTTATTTTAAAATATGTGGGCATGTCATTATAATTTTGATGTAAGGAATTTTGGTCTGGCTAAAGTACTTTTTGATATAAAAATATCCAAAAATATATTTTTTGTTAGAATTCTGAAAAAAATAAGTAAAACAATGACCGCTATTAGGATGGCCGTTATTAAGACAGGACAAATTAAAACTATAGTAAAATCCACTCCGAACCATCGCCATCACTTAGAAGGGTGGGCGTGCTCTCACTCTTCTAAGGTTTATTTTCTATTAATTCGATCATTAAATTAATTATAGCTTATTTATTCTTATAATAATTATGCCACCCAATACTTTGATACTTGGCTTAATATTTTATTCGGAAATAAAGTTTAAATAAATATAAATACGAAGTGTTAAATTAGAACATTTATGACTTCTTTTAGTCATATTAGGAAATTTTAATTTTATTTAAAAAAATCTGCAAGCTACTCTGTTTGCAAATTAGCTTCTCAAAATACCGGTAGTCACAGCAAGCGAAGTGTTGCATTTGAATGTTTCGGTTTACATACCACTTTCACAGAATCACATACCACTTGCTGCAAATGTTCTCAAATACCTAGATTTGCTCACTCTGAAATTGTATGGGTAACCTCGTTTCGCAATTTCCGAAATCTCGCCGAAAATCAAGGTTTGCGATAAGTGTACAGATGATATATGACTTTATATGAAGTATATTTCCAGTACTTTATGCAGATATTAAAGAGACAGACTACCGCCCCAGCTAAAACTCTTTGGGTGATAGCTTTAAATAAAATCCTTGAAGAACTGAACATGCAACTTATATAACACAGAATAAGTGAAACAGTATGACTAATAGCTTGATAGATACATCAGCTCAAGCTAAAAACAACAATCAATGCAGAAATCTCTAAAAAGCAGGTCCAGGTTTTATGAGAACCTGTATTTTACGAGATCACGGAAGAAATTAAAGCTCGGGTGGTTTTAAGATATCTCAATGGTAATCAGTGCCTTAAATCTGCGTGAAAACAATTTATGCACATGATATCTAGATATCTTAACAGATTTTGCCTAGTTATTATAATCATAAACAAACATGTTTCTTAAAAATAGATTTGACAATAATTCCCGAAATCCGGCACACGACTTGAAGCTATAGCCTTACATTTTTATTTTAATGAACTAGCACGAATGTATGATTATAAATTATTTAGAAATTTCATTTAGACATTATAAATTTGAAAGAATGATAAATAAAGATTACTACTACTATTACAAGTAATTTTTCGCCAAGTCACTGATGTAAAAACGCAACACTAGTCTAAAATGGGCTAAGGCATCTTATAGCTTACCGAACTCCTTGTCTCCGTAAAATTACTCAAATCGGGAGCTGTTATAGCACGTCCACGCTTTGCTCTGCCCTTAGGAGTCCGGGAATCCAATTCATCTGATGGCGAGTCACAAAATCTAATAAAAAAACAAAAAAAAAAAAAAACAAAACCAGAAATTTATTAATGTAATTGTAGATGCGTCGTACAGTGTGAAAAATTATCGTTTTTTCTTTCTTAAACATTTTTGACAAATCTAGCAGACACTATTTGTATTGGTATAGTCAACCAGAAATTGTCATACCTGTTAAAATACACAACTAAATACTTGCTTATGAACACTTTGCTTTATAAAAATGATTTTCATCATATATGCTTTGAATTTTTTATGTATTCAAGGACAATTTGCTTCTAATTTATGTCAGTCTTTTTTAAACTTTCTTCAATAAAATTCCTTTTTGTCATAATCCTTAATTGATTCTGAATTTCATCATGTTATGGGCCCGGATATGACCGAAGATAGGTTCTCTATGTAATTGTTTGAATTTCAAAAATTGGAAATATCGGTTGGATACCTTTTGGATGAGCCTAGCTTGATGAATATTATTTTGAAGGATGTTGCTATCCTAATATCTCATGAAATTGAAGAAACTAAAAAGGATGATCTGCGGAAGAAAAATGCAAAGGCAAAGTCTATCATTTTTGGAAGAATTGGTGACTCGCATCTTGAATATGTGAACGACTGCAAAACGGCATTTGAATTATTAATTCGTCTTGCAAATATTTTCACAAAGAAAATCATCTTCAATCAATTGGTTTTGAGAAATGAAATGTGGTGAAACGGATAACTTAAGTGATTTCTTTCTCAAATTTGGTAATAACTCTTCCGGAATAGTATAGTGATGTAGTAACGGCTATTGAAACCCTTAATCCGGATTCATTGGAAATGGAATTTGTAAAGAAAGGATCGGTTAAAAAAACGCAAACGGTTAAGTTACCGTTGAGTGGAGCGGATGAGTCCTCATTTCGCTCCTCGAAGAAAAAAATACGTATCTCGGAATAGGTACTACCTATTACAAAAAATTTTAAAGCCTTTCAGGAGAAGGCTCAAAATGGACTCCTAAGTGGTGGTGGCATCCAACAGCTGCAGTAATGCCTCAAGCGACCAACCAGTTGTTAGACTAACAAATGAGGAAGAGACAGATAGACCAGAGGGATGTAAAGTTCGTCCCCAGCCTTTAAGTAAAGGTGGTGTTTCCGATTCAGACAGCGACAGTGTCATCGAAACAGTCATCGCAGCCGAATCGAGAGATGGGTATGGGTGGAAGACGTCAGAAGTAAGCGATGGCTTTGCTAAGTTCATAAGCAGACCGAGAATGCGATCGGGTGTACGACGAAGGAGACAGCGGAGTGTGTACCGGCAGCGCAATCGGACGAAAGCGCAGGATGCTGGAAGGGTTAAACTGACATTCCAGGCACTTCTACGGAAGCTGAAAAGAGAATCAGTTCTTCCCAAGAGCATAACACCGTCAAGACGCTAAAGAAGAAAAAGAGCTCCCAGTTTTCAAGTACTCAGGGAAGACCAAGCCAGCCCTCCCGCAATGTAGACTCCATACAGTGTCCTGCAGAGGTAGAGAGGCAGAAGTCGGAACAGGAACGAAGGAAACGCGTACGACCCTTGAGTCTTTATGGAAGACTGTGACTTCCAATAGGATGCCACAGCCATCACGGAAGGGGAAGATGGTCGCTGAGAATGGTAAGGAGCCGCCCACTTACGCCAGAGTGGCAAGAAAGTACAACGAAGAGGGGGGTTCACCCATACGAATTATGAACTATGGAGGTTAACCCATACGAATTATGAGTATAGAGGGGACATCCAAATGCTTCGCTTTGTGTCAACGGAATGTATTGATACCGTCATTGATACCTCGCTGGAAGTATCCACAATCCCTGGGGCGCAAAGCACGGCCTTGTGGCAAAGATGGACATCCCACTGCTCACAAAGGCGACGGTGTTCATCAAGGATGGAAGGAACGCATGATGGAAGTCTTAAACAAGCAAAACCAAGATTTAGTCGTGGAGAAATGGGAGGTTTTCCACAGGGAGGAGAAGGAGGAAGGAACTCTTCTTGTGGTGGACTTTGATCAAGTCTACGTGATAAGTTTGGCTAAGACTATAGGTATAGCGTAATACGGGGCCATGGCCGTCTTTTACAAGATTGGGAAGACAAGGATAGGCAAATATCCTCATATTGAGCCAAAAGGCGGTCCAGTGGCCGGACACTCAATACCGCCTAACGGACAGGGGCCCACGACAAAAGAATCACCGACTCCCTCAATATTGGGAAGACTAGGATAAGCAAAGATTCTAATACTAAAACATCACGCAGTTCAGATGCGAGAGACCCGAAACAGCATAACGAAAAGGGACCCGACGACGAAACCAACAACGACCTACTCCCAAGAAGCCCATTTACTCAAGATTTGGAAGACTTGTATAGGCAAAGATCATAATATTGAAACATCAAGCAGTGCAGGGACGGTAGACTCAATACAGCCTAACGAACAAGGATCCGATGATGGAACCATTACCGACTTTCTCAAGATTCTGAACACTAAGATAGGCAAAGATCCTAATATTAAAACATCAGGCAGTGCAATGACGAGAAACTCAATGCATCCTAAAGAACAGGGAGCGAACGATGAGACCATCACACTCTCCCAAGAAGCCCATCTAATGGAGGACCAATGATTGAGGTCATCCAGATAAACCTCCATCGGAGCGAGACTGCTACTCACGTTCTGATGGAGAAAATCAGCAAGGGCAAGATTCATATCGCCTTACTTCAGGAACCATGGACGACCAAGAACAAAAGTTTCTGGACTGAACCATATCAATTTTTCAATTTTCAATTTCATCTTTATTTGTTCATTATTATGTTCATATTTACAAAGCAGAGTTATGAGATCTTATCTTTTGGATATTACTGCATATAAGACTTAGGATCAAAGATATTAAATTACAATAGCACAGTTAAGATAATGAGTTTAAAGGAAAAATAAAGGGGAAAAACCTTTCTATGAAATTCACACAATTGGAAGAAAATATATACATACTCAAAAATATAATAAAAATACTCAAGGTAGGCATACGATTTCCATGTGATGATTAAAAGAGAGAAAAAAGAAAAGACCGTAAATTTATGTTAATTCGTTGCATGACCTTATCAATTGATAAGTCGAATATTTTACTTTGTTGAAATAATTATTATTAAGTCTATCGACAAATGTATCCAGTTTTTCGTAGCCTGTTTCGTTATAAAGTAGCGCCGTAGAGTACCTCCAGTGCCTCTTATTTATGATTTTCAAACATTTGTTTTGCAAAATTTGTAGTTTTTTCTAGTACCAAACAGGACATCCGTAAGTAAGAGAGGGCCTTATTACACTCTTGAATAAAAGATTTTTGTTAGCATAGTTAAGTGTGGACTTCTTGTGGATTAAAGGCCATAGTGAACGAATCGTTCTTAATGTTTTTTGCAGACTTCATCGATGTGATTTCCAAAGTTAAGTCTTTTATCGAGCGTAACTCCCAAATATTTAACGCTGTCAGCAATATCAATTCTTTCAGTACCGAAGTTAAGTTTTCTGATAGGCAATCTTTTAGGAGACTTGTTAAAAGGAAAAAAATGGCCTGGGTTTTATTCGGGTTAATCTTAATTTTCCATTTTGAAAAGTATTTATTACAAGCCAGCAATCCGGTTTCCATTTTTTTTAAAAAGTGCAGTTGTTAACTTGCTTGTAGTTATTAACGCCGTATCATCTGCGTAGTATACTGTTTTCACGAAAGAAGGCGCTTTAAAGTCAGCAGTGTAGATGGAATAGAGCAAGGGAGATAGCACTGATACTTGGGGTAAGCCTGTATTCAGCAATTTTGGGGAAGATCGGGATTGGTTTACGGTTACAATAAAAGATCTTGATTCCAAGAAGTCCAAAATAATTTTGCATAAGTATTTAGGCACATCATTTTTTAGCAACTTGTGGATTAGACCATTATGCCAAATTGTGTCAAAAGCCTTCTCTATGTCCAGCAAATCAATGCCCGTAGAACGTCTCATTTGTTTGTTATTTTCGATTATTTTCTTAATTCTGTGAACTTGGTGGACTGCACTATGTTCCTTTCTAAACCCAAACTGCGCAGGAGATATTAAGGAGTTTTCTGTGGCAAATTCGTACAGCCTAGAGTGAATGATTTTTTCAAATAACTTAGATATATTACTAAGTAGGCTGATTGGCCTATAACTGGAAGGATCAGAAGCAGGTTTATTAGGTTTTGGAATCGCAATTACTTTGGCTACTTTAAAGCTTTGAGGGAAGTAGTTAAAACGGAAACAACTGTTAAATATAGTTACTATCACCTTCAAAGCCTTCTCAGAAAGACGCTTGAGCAACAGATTTGAGATTTCATCAAAACCCGGGGATTTCGAAGACTTTAAATTCGCAATTAAGCCAGAAATTTCTGAAATAGAAGTGGGTAGAATCAATTCTGCAAACGGGCTTTCGAGTTTGAATGGGGCGATTTCTGAGTTGATCGAAGCATCTATGGAGTGTTTATATCCTACGGTTATATAATTAGATTTGGAGAAAACATCAGCTAATAGATCAGCTTTTCCAGAATCTGTTATGATTTTGCTGCTGCCATGAATAAGACCCGGGAGGACATTTTTTCCTTTACCACGAAGGCTTCTGCTGATCTTCCAGAATGATTTATCCCCTGGTTTCATGTTCAAGAGCAGATTCGACCATTCTCTGTTCCGTTCAATATTTATTTTTTTGTCAATAATTTTGCCAAGCAATTTCACACACTGCTCATAATGAATTTGTTCAGTTACGTCATTGGTGCGTTGGCTCTTCCTTTTGTACGTTCTTCTTGCCCTGATAAACCGAATTATGTCCTCAGACATTTTGTAGTTATAAGAGCGGTTAACCTTAGGGATCGAAATATTCCTGGCCTCCAAAATTAAAGAAGTAATACTATCAATCTCTTTATCTACAGCAGCTTTGTTATGCAGTATTTCGGTACGAATTTCGATTCTGTTGTCCAGAAATGATTTGAAAGTATCCCAATCGGCGAGTTTGTAATTAAAAAAGGTAGTAACTATTGTTCCTATCTGGGCCTGATCGATGGAGCATATGACTGGTCGATGATCCGAAGGTATTTCAAAATCAAGAACTCTTGTCGCAAAATCGAGAGAAGAGTTGGATAAAATTAAATCTATGGTAGATGGTCTCTGAGTTTGTTGATATGGATAAAATGTTGGCGAGTTAGGATGCAGAATAAAAAAATTAGAGCAACTATGCAAATTAAAAAGTTTTTTACCCGCTGTATTATTTACTGCACAATTCCAGGAAGAATGTTTAGCGTTCAAATCACCAAGGATAATAAATTCGCTGTTGATAGATGCCAGTTTGACAATATCATTTTCAAAGCTTGCAGTATAATTCGGCGAATATGCTGAGCAAACAGCGATAGATCTATTGTTTACTGAAACCTCAATAGATATATTCTCAATCGTATCTGTGGGGCAGATCGGTAGGAGTTTATGGTGAAGGTTTCTGCGAACAGCCAGAACGACGCCTCCACCAAATGAATTCGTTCTATCATTACGATACGGAATGTAATTTTTAAAAAATAGTTTGTGAGAGTTGTTTAGATACGTCTCGTTCAACGACGCAATGCTTATATTTTCTTTTTCTAAAACATATTCTAGTTGTTTTTGACTAGACGGGTTAGAAATGCCATTGGCATTCTAATTGTAATATGATAACTTGTTATACTCGTATTTATAAGAAACTTTTGATGAAACTAAGTAGACTAGCTTGTTCCTTTAATGTTGTTTGTTTGAAAAATATAATAAAAAGAGTCAGTTTGTTGACAGAAGCTTTACAATTCAGGTGTGGGGTTCCCAAAAAAAAAAAATAAATAAAAAAAAAAGAAGACTCAAAAAAAAAAAAAATTTTTTTTTTTAAATATGGATTCACGCCCTACTCGAGAAAGAATTCTTTCAGCTTTGAAAGCTTCAAATGTGGAATTTCCAGAAACAGCGTCAATTGCACAATTGAGAACATTATATGATTTTTTGCAAGTTAACGGTGGTCCATCAAAGCAGACTGAATTGCCTTCTGGAAATGTGGTTTCTTCTGATTCTGCTGGGAATTCATCTGTAACTGTCACTACAATGTCATCCAATACTTTGAATGAAACTCCCGTTATTAATTCCGCAACTGCCGATCCTGAAAATTTGCTTCAGTCATTTCAATGTAATGGTGAGTCCACAAATCAAACTGAATTGGTTCTTGGAACTGCCGCTTGTTTTTCTGCCGCACGGACTTCAACCGATTTAATATCTAGAAATACATTGAGTGTCGCTTTTAATAACAGCGAAATTGGCGTATCCTGTGCAAATCTTCGGCAAACACAGACTTCAGTGCCTCCTTCCGTAATTTCTTCCGTACCTTCCGTCTATAATTCTTCTGCTTCCGTTCCTGTAAATACAGTTCAAAGACAATTTCCTGGTACTTCAGGGACTGCTGCTTCTGTTTCTGCCGCCCGGACTTCATCAGTTATTTCCGATTTAATGAATACAAATACATTGGGTGTCGCTTTTAACAATAGAGCAATTGGCGTGTCCTGTGATGTTCTTCCGCAAACACAAACTTCCGTACCTCCTTCCGTATCTTCTTGTGTTGTTTCTTCCGTACCCTCCGTCAATTATTCCTCAGTTTCCGTTCCTGCAAACTTACTTCGAGGACAATTTTCTAGACCTTCTGTTCCATCACAGGTAACAGACCCTTTCATTCGTTCAAGCGTTTTATCCCGTGAAGCTGATGAACTAGAGAGTGAAATTAGAGTTTTGAGATTGAAGCAAGAAATGTTGGCTCTTCGAAACCAAATTGAATCTTTAGAAAACGGTGGAAAAAAGGTTTCTACAAATATCAATTATGACGAGCTCTCTATGATGGTTCCGAAATTTTCTGGGAATGATGGACGAAATATTGAAAAATGGATAAACTCTTTTGAAAGCTACACTATAAATATGACTGACCAAGAAAAATATATGTGCTTAAGATATTTGCTGGTTGGAACTGCGCGAGAGTTCATGGAAAATTCAAATTACAAAGAATATAAGAAGTTGAAGAGATCGCTCTTAGACATTTTCAAGAGAACGGTAACGCAAGAAGAAGTTTATCAAAAATTGCGTTTGCGCAAGTTGAAGCCAACAGAGCCGTGTATTGCCTATATAGTAGCAATGCAAACTATTGCAGCAGAAGGCGAAATCAACGAGCAAGAACTGGTTGACATTATAATAGACGGAATGGAAGATAAAACCAACAACATATCCATTCTATACGGATCAAACTCATTACAAGAATTGATGCATGGAATAGATAGATACCAGAAACGCAGGTCAAAAACAGTCAGTACTCATAAAGAAGTGACAATACTAAAGGCATACGATGTTTCAATTGCTCTCAATTTGGACATATGAAGAACACCTGCAATAAGCCTCGACGTCCACCGGGATCTTGTTTCCATTGTTTCCAAATGGGACATTTTTACAAGGATTGTCCTAAAAGGATGAATGTTACTGCTCCCATATTTTGTAGTAATGATATTGTAGACACAACACAAATGGTAAGTGTGGCCTTTAAATATTCTTGTGGATCCAAATATACTAATTCTGCGAATATTTCGTGCTTGATCGATTCCGGTAGCCCAATTAGTTTGGTTAAGATGTCTTTATTACCGACTGGTGTGATACGTTCGAAGAATTTAATACCAACTTCGTATTCTGGAGTTGGCAATTCCCCTTTGAAAATATATGGAAATATTTCTTGTTTAATAAAATTTAAAAAATCGTCTAAACAAATAGAATTACTTGTTGTTCCGAACGAGAGCATTCATGTTCCAATGATTCTTGGACGGAACTTTATGCATGCATTTAATGTAAAATTACTTCAAGTCAAGGAAACTACGAATGATATAGAAGTATTTGAATCCACAAGAAAAATAAATGACAATAATAATATAACCTCGGTGTCTACACCATCTACGATAAGCAATTCTTATGATAGTCCTGTGAATTCCCAAGTGATACGTACGGACGATATTGATCTAAATCCTTTGTTAAATTCATTCCAGAAGAAGACTTTAGAAGATCTTATTCATAATCGTTATATAACTCCAAAGGGAATTGATAAAAAGTCATCTGATTATAGGATGCAGATTAAATTATCTGATGATATTCCAATACACTGCTCTCCCCGTAGATTGTCGGTTCGTGATCGTGAGGAAACGCAGAAGATTGTTAGTGATTTGTTAGAAAGGAAAATAATACGTTACAGCAATTCTCCATACACGTCAGCAATTGTGTTGGTAAAGAAAAAGACAGGGGAAACGCGGATGTGTGTCGATTATCGAGCGTTAAACAAAAAGACTATTAGGGATAACTTTCCTTTACCCCTCATCGAGGACTGTATTGAGAGCATATCAGGCAAAAAATGGTTTAGCCTCATGGATTTGAAGGATGGATTTTTCAACATAGAAATGCATAATGATTCAATTCCATACAATTCATTTGTAACCCCATTTGGACAGTACGAGTATTTGAAGATGCCATTTGGTTTAAAGAATGCTCCAGCAAACTTTCAACGCTTTATAAATGGTATATTTCGCGACTTAATAGAGGACCATAGAGTGGTTATATATATGGATGACATATTGATTGCATCCTCTGATTTCGATTCTCATGTTCAGACATTGGCGGTTGTACTTGGACGTGCTTTTGAGTACGGATTACGTATAAAATTAACTAAATGTAAATTTGGTTATCAGAGTTTAGAGTATTTAGGATACTTAATCAGCCCAAAAGGTATACGGCCGACAGAAAATCACTTGCGAGCTGTGAAACAAATACCAATGCCAAGGAATCATAGGGAATTACAAACTTGTCTTGGGTTGTTTTCCTACTTTAGGAAATTCGTTCCGTCATTCTCAAATATTGCAAGGCCATTGTTAGATTTGCTTCGTAAAGAGAAAAAATTCGTTTACTCTGAAGAATGTGTAAAGGCCTTTAGTGAATTAAAGTCTCGTTTACTTCGGGCCCCAGTATTAGCTATCTATAACCCTAAAAGCGATACGGAGTTACATTGTGATGCAAGTTCTCATGGATTCGGAGCAATATTGATGCAGCGTCAGGATGATAAAAAGTTCCACCCCGTAGCATTTTTTTCAAAGGCTACAACCAATGCAGAATCGAGATATCATAGCTTCGAACTGGAAACACTCGCAATTATTTACGCGTTGCGCCGGTTTCGTGTGTATTTAGAAGGATTACATTTTACCATAGTCACAGATTGCAATTCACTTACAATGACCTTGAACAAGAGACAAGTTAATCCTCGGATATCCCGCTGGGCATTGGAACTAGAGAACTATGACTATTCTATCGAACACAGGAAGAGTTCTTCTATGGGTCATGTGGATATGTTAAGCAGATGTATAGAAAAGGAAATATCCCCTCATGTGGGATGTAACATGATTTGCTCTGTAGATTCGAATCAACTCGATGTCCAAATTCAACTGACCCAAGCTAGAGATCCTGTTATTAAGGACTTATGTAAACGTTTGGAAAAGGAAGAGATATGTGATTTTGACCTAATAGACGGTCTCTTATTTAAGAAAGTGGGTGCAACCGTTTGTTTATATGTCCCAAAGGAAATGGAAGATAATGTGATAAGAATGATACATGAGAAGCTTGGACACCTGGGGACAGATAAATGTTATTATAAGATTCGAGAGAATTTTTGGTTCCCAGACATGCGCAATAAGATAGATAGCTTCATTAAGAATTGTATAAAATGTATCATTTATGCTGCTCCAGCTAGAATAAACCAACAGAACATGTACAGCATTCCAAAGGTGGCGGAGCCATTCGATACGATACACGTGGATCACTTCGGACCACTTCCATCATTAAAATCGAAAAGAAAACACATTTTAGTGGTAGTTGATTCTTTTACAAAATTTGTTCGACTTTATCCTGTAAATTCGACGAGCACTAAGGAGGTTTGTTGTTCTCTCGAAAAGTATTTTAGTTATTACAGTAGACCAAGACGCCTAATCTCGGACAGAGGATCATGTTTTACGTCATTGGAGTTTTCTGAATTCATTTTGAAAAATAATATTAATCATGTTAAGGTGGCGGTTGCCTCTCCATAAGCAAATGGGCAGGTTGAGCGTGTAAATCGTATTATTAAGTCCATGTTGAGCAAATTGAGTGACCCAATAGATCATTCCGATTGGTCATTGAAATTGTCCCAGGTGGAATATGCTATCAATAACTGTGTTCACAGTTCTACAAAGGAAACCCCAGCGAAGTTACTCTTTGGAACGAATCAACGAGGGGTAGTGGTAGATAAGCTGTCGGAATATCTACAGCGGTCAAAAAAAGTATTCATCATTCAATGTTTTTTTTTTTAATAAGTCTACAAAAGACAATTGGAATAAAAACATATTAATGATGCAGTAGTGCTTGTGTGATATATATGTACACAATTTCATTGTTTTTAAAGAAAAAAATAGTATTTATTGGAACAAAAAGGGCCATTTTACAGCTGAACACAAAAAATTAAACAAAAAAAGTATTCATCATTTCAAAAAAACAAAAAAATTAATACTTTGTTATTCGACCACCGCGTCTTATAACTTCTTTTAAACGGTTTGACATCGATTGGACTAATTTAGCGGTTATATTTTGGTCTATATTAGTCCATTCCTCCATTATCACCTGTTGCATTTGACTCTTGCTCGAAAAATTGCGCGTTCTCAATTTGCGTTCGAGATGTTCCCAAAGATGTTCAATTGGGTTCAAGTCGGGACTTTGAGGAGGAGTTTTAATGACTTTGGGGCAGTTATACAGCATCCACATCTTGGTATTTAAAGCAGAATGTTTGGGGTCATTATCTTGATAATATTGAAAGTTATTACCAAGCCCAAGTTTTACAGCACTATCTTTTAAATTCCTCTTTAAAATGTCAATGTAATACTTATGATCCATTACTCCATTAATAATTTCAAGATTTCCCGCTCCTGAAGCCGCCATACACCCCCAAACCATTAAACCACCTCCACCATGTTTTACAGTAGCAACTGTGTTTCGTTCTTCAAGCTCTGTATTTGGTTTTCTGTACACTATGACCTTTCCATCGCACCCAAAAAGATTAAACTTGCTCTCGTCTGCAAAAATGACTGTTTTCCAAAATGATTCGGGCTGTTTTACATACATTTTTGCGAAGTTTAGCCTTTTCACTCGGTTTATTTTATTTATAAAGGGCTTCTTACGTGCAGTTCTTCCTCTGTAACTATGCCTTTTGAGTGTATTTCGAATTGTTTGTGTAGTAACTTCCTTCCCTAAATATTCCATAGTGTTTTTACGAAGAATGGTCGCATTTGTCTTCGGAGTTTTCTGAACTTGCCGCACTAGCCAACGCACATCTCCAACTGAAAGTGCTTTTGGTCGACCAGATCTTGGTTTATTGTCAACAGTTTTCGTTTCTGTCCACTTTCTGATGATGGATTGTATAGTAGATCGTGGTCTATTTAATATTTCACTGATAGTTTTTTGAGTTAAACCATTCCTGTGGTGTTTTATTATCAAAACTTTTACCTCATCAGAAACCTCGTTTTGCTTACGACCCATTTTGACAAAAACTATATTTTCAATGAAATTAAATATTTGCTGTCAAGGGCAATGCCTTCTTTACTAAATAAAACAGAAAAGGGGGATTCCCAAATAATATTTGAATTTGACTTTGATGATAGCACATCAATGATGAATACTTTTTTTGTTCTGTTTTTGGTGTTATTATATAAAATTGCATTTTTTGCGCTAATTAAATTTATTTTTTGAATTTATTTTAAAACATATTACGAAAAATAAACTATTGCATAAAACTGCATTATTTGTTTACTTTAAATTTTCTTCAATTACCCAAAATAAGTGAATTTATTATCAATTTTGCTAATGATGAATACTTTTTTTGACCGCTGTAGATGAGAAAATGGGTAATGAGGAGAAACTAAATTTGAGGGATATGAGGGTTAAGGCATTGAATTCTATACAGCGATCTCAGAACTACAACGAATTATACTTTTCCAAACATCATGAACCGGCAAAACGTTACGATGAGGGTGATTATGTTGTTATTATGAATATTGACAATACAGTTGGGAAGAATAAGAAATTTTGTGAAAAATATCGTGGTCCCTACATTATTGAAAAAGTATTAGATAATGATCGCTACGTTGTGAGAGATGTTGACAATTGTCAACTGACACAGATCCCATATAAGGGTATAATTGAAGCAAAGCGACTTCGGAAATGGTTGACACCTAGGTTATAGATTTATGTCATTGGTCACACTTATATAATATACACAATTTTTATATCATGATTGTGGGCAATCATATTGTCAGGTTGGCCGAACTGTAATATGATAACTTGTTATACTCGTATTTATAAGAAACTTTTGATGAAACTAAGTAGACTAGCTTGTTCCTTTAATGTTGTTTTTTGAAAAATATAATAAAAAGAGTCAGTTTGTTGACAGAAGCTTTACACAATGAAATAAGTTTATATGTGCAAATGAATTATAATTCATAGGCATATCTGACCATCGACATCACGACTTGCATTTGTTCAATCTTTGAAGTACATCTTTTTAAGTCTTCCAAAGTTGACGTAAAAATTTCAAATAAATCGTTAATGCTGAACAACGAATTATTGCCACGCATACAGCCAGCATACGAACCACTGTTTGACAAATGGTTGTTGTTATTGTTGTTGTTGAAGCTGACATTGTTGGTAGGTTGTATATTTGGTTGATGGGTAGATTTAATTACAGTTGAGTGACGGACATTCCTTGATGTTGCATTCGCTCTCGCCTCAAGGTAATGAGCACGCCGAGGGCAATTGATGTCGTTTGCTGAGTGATCGGTTCTTTCTTTCCCATGCTTCTTACAATTGAAACATGTGAAGACGGCTGGACGTTTGTTGTTGAGCGGGCATTGATTTGTGTGATGTTGGTTGGCACAGATCATACATGCTGGAAGTCGATGGCAATGTTCGCCACCGTGGCCATACATCAAACAGTTCCAACTTTGTGTAGGCTTATCGTTTTTCTTGTGCTTATATTTTCTCCAAGAGATAACAACATTAGCAATAGTTTTTATATTTTTGAGTGAGTTAGGAATGAAATTCTTTCTCACAAATTGAACTTTGTACACAGCATTGTTCACCGAACTGTATTTGGTTTTGGAATCCACAATCAAAGGTGGAGGTTTAGGCTGTTTTGCATTGGTGATGTTAGTTTCACCTGATGTTTCCATGTCGTTTTCATTAGCCAAAACGCTAAATCTATTGGATGTTGACGCCCAATTGAGAAGCGAATGGGCAGGTATCGGTCTAGTCATTTTTTGACTTTTTAATATGCTAGGAAGTCTTCCCCTCCTACCTTTTGTTTTGGCCCCTGGGGCCATCGCGAAAATTCTCAAATGCTTTGTAACTTTAATAAACGAGAGAGTTCAATGAGAGCACGAAAAGTTACAAAACAACCGACTTGAATGCTGCAAAATGTGATGGTAGAGCGAAAGATGATCAACCGCTTAAAACTTAGACACAACCGAGCACTTTGACAGTCAGAACCATATCAACTACCAATTATTCTATTGTAACACTGGAACTCGGCCGAGAACCTGCGTTATTTGTCACAAATTTTTAAATAATGTATTTCCACAGAGTTGTCAAAGTCAGATGCAACAGTGATGAGACGGGAGACGGCGGAGCAAACCTGGCATCACTTTATCTGCCTTTCGACTCTCAGACTCCGCCACCAACGTCGGAGCTACAACGGTTAATGAGAAAAGCACAACAGGAACTAATAGGGTGCGATGCGAACTCTCACAACATTTCGTAGGGTAGTACCAACATTAATAAGCGGGGTCAAGCCCTGGCAGAATTCTCGAATACTAACGACTAATAACACTACCCAACACCGCTAGCTTTGTTAATAGGATTAGGGAGGAGGTTTAAGATTGATGAGGTTCAGGATTGGTTGGTCTCCATGAAGCATTTCTTCTCAGACCATCGCTACTTTAGGTTTGGAATAGCCCGGCCAGCGCCGAATCCATTAAGCTTCCGGAATAAGTTGAAAACCAACTGGACAAAATTAGGAAGACTATTCAGAAGAAGTCTTGGGCAAGATAATTTAGATTGTCCGCAGATTTTATAAAAGAGCACGTCGTAAAAAATCGGAAGTATATTGTGAGGTGTATTACACACGGCTCAAGAAATGCAATTAAATTACCAGAGCGGCAAAACGTGCCCCCTGTAAACTTTTCTGCAAACGCCACAGGGAGCATTTTTTCGCCACTCTTCTGGGTCCTACTGTTTATCATGGTGTCCACAATACGTTCTTTGGTTTTGAGAAGAAAGGACGTAAGGCTTATAGGTCTACAGACGGGTCCCATGACATAAATATATTGAGAAAGTCGCACAAGGAACGCCACAGGGAGGCATTTTATCGCCATTGCTCTGGGTGACCACCATAAATGAGCTATTACGGATGCTGACTGAGGAGGCATTTGAACCCGTCTGCTACGAAGACGATGTTATGTTACTTAGTAAGGGTAAGGATCCGAACCAGCTATTCAGAAGGGCCGAAAAGTTCTTGCTTATGGCATATAACTGGGCTAGACCCAGGTTCTGGCTTAATGTTAAGCCAGAGAAGACTGAAATATGCCTTTTCACGAGGAAGACGAAGGCGGACCAATTTGACGCACCACGTTTCCTTAACGAAACGATTTCGATATCTGACATTTCCAAATACCTTGGAGTGATCTTGGATAGGAAACTCAATTGGAAATGTCACATTCAGGAGTGTACTGAGAAGGCTCACAGATGTTCGGCACTATGTACACGGGCCGTAGGCTCGAAATGTGGCCTGAACCCGAGGATAGTCCACTGCCTTTACAAGAGCGTGATTATACCAATACGTTCTTACGCCTCAGTAGTAGGTGGACTGCTATGGAGAAAAAGTGCACCGCAAGGTTAAGAAAACATTTTGTCTTGACAATCGCGGAGCGATGAGGACCAAGCCCACTAGGGCACTAGAGACTATTCTAAATATCCGACCCATTAACATACAGATTAAGTGTGAGGCAGCCACTGCGGATATGAAACTTAAGGCGATGGGAGAATGAATTGAGGATGGGAGCTGATCATAACATCACGGTATAATCAAAGCGACGATAGGAAACCTGGAAAGTCGAGTGTGAGGCACTGCTGCCAGCGGTACATTGTTCGATTGACGGAACTCCAGTATTGCCTTCTGGAAGATCATGTTACTCGGATGGATCAACGCTAGAGGACAAAATGAGCCTGCATTGAGTACCCAAGGACTGAGATCGGTTTTAGACTGCCCGACCATAATACGATTTTGCAGGCGGAGATCCGGGCGATCACGGAATGCGTGAGGTGGTGTGGTGCTACCGCGAGTACGTCGAGTGTGAACATCTTTACGGACAATAAAATGGCCATAAGGGCAATAACAACGAAGACTGAAAGATCACGAACTACCTTGCAGTGTAAGGAGACGAACGCCCTCTCCGAGGACGGAAAAATTCACATCGTTTGGATGCCGGGCTATAACGGACAAGGGGGAATGAAAGGACAGATGATTTGACAGTTAAGGCCAGAGGACTGCCGACAATAAATTTGCCATTAAAAGCATGGGCGACGAACGGTAGGACAGCGAAAATCCTGTGGGGTGATCCGGATCGTGATAGAACGAGGCTATTGCGGAAAAGAAGTAAGAAGGAGGTCGGTATAGCTTTTAGCATCATAAAGTGAAACATAGGATTAGGAGCTCATCTATGCAAAACCGGCTAAAAGACACCGGCATTTTCGTAGGGACACAATACCGGACATGGACAAACTTAGGGGATCGGTATGGAAAATAATTAAAGATTTTGCAAGTAGGACGGAATTTCTAAATTAAAATATCTTTTTCGAGGTTCCTTTTTAGTTATAAGAGCGCACAACCAGCCGATTACAGGCTTAGGTGTATGCCCATAGTGCACCCTCTTTTCAACTTAACCTAAAAATGCAGAAGTGAGGAAACTGCTCCGAAAACTTTGCAGTGAAAGCCACTTGCAAGTTCAAATGCCATTATTTAGGGCGCACTCTCAGACGAAGTGTACGACGCAGTTCGATCATCAACCAACTTTTTTGCCAAAAGTGCTACATCGCTGCAACGAAAAGACCAACTCAAGAGCCGACATACGTCCTACGTAAATGATCGTATGAGTAACCGAAGCCGGACTCATGTTTTTCTGCCCACTGCGATCGCTAAAGTATTAACACTTGAAGGCCCGATGAAGACCAGGGGCCGAATTACCGCATACGTAAACGATTCAAATCGTTCGAAATCTCTCTATTGTGAATTATGTTTTTTTTTTGTTGAACGGGAATTGTTGAAATTTAAGAACGCGAATGTTGAAATCGAGCATTATTTTTAAAAACTTGGATATATACAAGCGATATAACATCCATTAAACACAAGATGAAATTTCATTCGATATGAAAGTCCACTCGATCACGTATGCGGTAATTCGGCCCCAGGTTGATAAACAAACCCAGGGACTGCACAAACGGTTATTTTGCTGAATTGGTAGAAAATCTACGCTTTCCAACGACAAAATTCATAGCTTTTGTCTTTGGGCTTAGAAAGTGGTATGTGCAAATTTTCCTGATGATTGAATTATAAATGCCGTCTCTTCTTTAAATGCAAAAAAACGACAGACTGACTATCAGCACAGGGGTCACGTTACACGTTTTTAGGTACATTTGCTTCATTATCTCGAATTCAGTACTACTTACGTTCTTCGTCCTTTAATTTGATGAATGGCATATAGCTTTCAGAGATGTGGGTCGTCCAAGTCAAAAAATTGAGATTTAAAAACTTTGGTGCCCCAGCAGCACGATGGAATGAAATGAAATATATATTCTCAGTCATGCCGAATTATTTGCTCTGCTTTAATAAATTACATACTTTAAAACTAGTTTTATAACAAAGTGATACCCGAATGAAAGGTACATACAAGACTTTCAGATACATATATATAAAGTTACATATACAATGATGCCATTTATTATTTTTTTAGAAAATGCAAATGAAAGAGGAATGAAACTAAAAAAGTACAAAGAGATTTTATGTATGGCTTTTAACGCAGCATGTGTCCTTTTACCTTTTTATAAAAATAGCTGGCAAGATCTGCCAAAAACAAAAATTTTGCAAAGATTTTTAATACTTTAAAAATGGAAAATATGTTTTTCTTTCTTCAATAAAATGCTTATGTTTCGGCCGATGTTAACGAATTTTTGTGTTTTAATTTGTTTTAAACATAACGCGGTTTCAATTTTGTTCATTTAGTTAAGACTTTTTATTTAACTTGATAAAAAAATTTATATGATTTTTTTCTGTTATATGCTGTAAAAAAACTATTGGGTTGCCCAAAAAGTAATTGTCGGTAATATAGTAGTAATATAGTCGGCGTTGACAAATTTTTTCAACGGCTTGTGACTCTGTAATTGCATTCTTTCTTCTGTCAGTTATCAGCTGTTACTTTTAGCTTGCTTTAGAAAAAAGTGCGCGAAATTTTGTTTACATTTGTTTGTTTGGCGTCAATTTCAATTTTAATGGGTACCACATGTATTGAAAGAAATTCATTTAACAAACCGAATCAACGCTTGTGATATGCACCTTAAACGCAATGAATTCGATCCGTTTTTAAAACGAATCATAACTGGAGATGAAAAATGGATTGTTTACAACAACGTTAGTCGAAAACGATCATGGTCCAAGCATGGTGAACCAGCTCAAACCACTTCAAAGGCTGATATCCACCAAAAGAAGGTTATGCTGTCTGTTTGGTGGGATTGGAAGGGTGTGGTATATTTTGAGCTGCTTCCAAGGAACCAAACGATTAATTCGGATGTTTCACTCGCCAAAAACTGAGTGAGCTTGGCTGGGAACTTTTGATGCATCCACCATATAGCCCTGACCTTGCACCATCAGACTACCATTTATTTCGATCTTTGCAGAACTCCTTAAATGGTAAAATTTTGGCAATGATGAGGCTATAAAATCGCACTTGGTTCAGTTTTTTGCAGATAAAGGCCAGAAGTTCTATGAGCGTGGAATACTAAATTTGCCAGGAAGATGGCAAAAGGTTATCGAACAAAATGGCAATTATATATTTGATTAAAGTTCATTCTAAGCTTCATTAAAAATGCATTTACTTTCTTTTAAAAAATCCGCAATTACTTTTTTGGCAACCCAATAAAAATTACAGAGAAGTGTATTTGTATACACGTATTTCAATATGAACTCCTTTCATATTTTGTTTGAAACTTAAATATCACCCTTTCTTATATTAGAATAAAATGATTTAAATGATTGAATTATTCAAAAAAATTGTGCTCTAGGAACAAAATAAATTGTCCAAAATTTTTTATTTCCTGAAAAAAATTGAAAAAAAAAATTTAGCACTAAAAAAAACCAAAAAATCTATTTTATTAACTATTGTAATTGTTGTGTGGTATATTTTGAGCTGCTTCCAAGGAACCAAACGATTAATTCGCATGTTTCACTCGCCAAAAACTGAGTGAGCTTGGCTGGGAACTTTTGATGCATCCACCATATAGCCCTGACCTTGCACCATCAGACTACCATTTATTTCGATCTTTGCAGAACTCCTTAAATGGTAAAATTTTGGCAATGATGAGGCTATAAAATCGCACTTGGTTCAGTTTTTTGCAGATAAAGGCCAGAAGTTCTATGAGCGTGGAATACTAAATTTGCCAGGAAGATGGCAAAAGGTTATCGAACAAAATGGCAATTATATATTTGATTAAAGTTCATTCTAAGCTTCATTAAAAATGCATTTACTTTCTTTTAAAAAATCCGCAATTACTTTTTTGGCAACCCAATAAAAATTACAGAGAAGTGTACTTGTATACACGTATTTCAATATGAACTCCTTTCATATTTTGTTTGAAACTTAAATATCACCCTTTCTTATATTAGAATAAAATGATTTAAATGATTGAATTATTCAAAAAAATTGTGCTCTAGGAACAAAATAAATTGTCCAAAATTTTTTATTTCCTGAAAAAAATTGAAAAAAAAATGTAGCACTAAAAAAACCAAAAAATCTATTTTATTAACTATTTGTAATTGTTCATTTACTTTGATGAATGTACGTGTTGTTCACCTCAAAAAGCTTTTTCGGAAAGCGGTGTGATACAAAGTTATGTGCATTTAAGTATTAAAGAAATCACTAAAATCCAGAACAGCACACCCTATATTAGAAACAGGGTGACCAATTCAAGCATTAATCAAAATTATATATTCTATTACAAACCGTAAGAAGATTGCAAAGCGATCAGCTTTCTAGTTTAAAAGGCTTTCAACTACAAATAAAACAAACAAAAGGATATCGGGAATAAATATTCAATATACAAATGCTTACACACCTGAGCAAAACGGAAAATCTCTCTGGTTTTTGAATGAATAGAATATCAAAAGATAAGGCCAGTTATTTGTATCAGGATGTGGTCTCCCCAAATTTATTTAGATGGAAGCTGCACAAATTATGTAACCTAAAGAAGCCCAACTCTTTATTGTCAGGTAATAAAACACCTACAGAAATTTGTATGGGAAATAGACCAAATTTGTCTTACTTGAAAGTATTTGGGTCTGCATTATACTGATCTCTGATCAAGCACTGATCGCATGTGCATACCTATTTTTTTCTCTTCCTACAACTTAGTCATCGTCATCATCGCTCAGATAATCGGGTCATGGTTTTATGAATATACAGGGTGGCTGATGAAAGCCGCTACCAAAAAAAAATGTAATAACTTTTTTTCTATTTAATAATAATAATTTAATAATTAATTTAATTAATTAATTAATTAATTTAATTAATAATAATTTAATAATTAATTTAATAATTTAATTTAACATGAATAAAAGAAAAATGTATTCCATACACCGAAAAAAAAATGTAGCAATATTCATCATTGTAGCAATATTCATCAGCCACCCTGTAGTGCAAGTTGTCCTGGTTCTTCAAAAACTACCTATCTAAAAAGAAAACCTCCAATGGGCAAAAAGTAATGCAAGGAAGGCTAAGTCATTCGCTGAACACTTAGCTAACATATTTTCAAACACTATTATAAATTCAATGGATAGTACAGAAGACTGTCAAATCAATATTCCAGCTACCTATACAAAGTTAGATTTTGAGATGATTACGTTCAAGGAAATGTGGAAGGCAATAAAGGACTTCGATTGTAATAAATCCCCTAGATTCGATTTAATAACGGGTGATGTGCTTAAGCAACTACCATACAAAGTCATAACAAAATTGCAGAACATTTAAAACTCCGTTTTGAGATTAAATTATTTTCCCAGGTACTGGAAAATCGAGGAGGTGATTATGCTGCAAAAACCTGGAAAAAATATCAATGAGACCAAATCGTATAGACCGATTTCTTTACTTCCAATAATGGGAAAAGTCTTTGAAAAGTTGTTTTGTAAGCGCCTTAAAACCATCGTCCTGTCAAAACGAATAATACCTGATCATCAGTTTGGATATCGTAAAAACCATTCAACTATTGAACAAGTCCTTAGGATTACGCACACAATCGAAAATGCATTCGAAAACAAGCCCTTGTGTTCTGCAGTATTTTTATATATCTCCCAAGCGTTCGATGAAGTATGGCATGACGGCTTCATAAGGAAAATCAAATCACTACTTCCCCGAAACCTTGTTGATATTATCTCATATTTTCTCCATGATAGATATTATAGAGTTAAATATGAAACAGAGTACACGAAATTATACCCCATTACAACAGGAGTCCCACAAGGTAGCATCCTAGGAACAATTCTCTATATTATATATACTTTTCATATGCCACTACATGAAAACTGTTTTACTGATACCTTTGCTGACGACAAAGTTCTAATGACAACTGGCCGAAATACGAATGAATCTACAAAATAAACCACAATCAGCATTAAACGATGTGTAACGATGGATGGAAGTTCCGCTGTTCCCGCTAACTTCTCGATAAAAGAAACACAGTTCAAAACGCTGTATATTAACATGAATCAGGTGCCGTTTGCGAATTCTGCAAAATATCTTTGGATATTGGATATCAACTGTCGACTATCATATTAACCACTGATAATAAACTAATGATCTACAGGCAAGTGTTGAAGCATATATGGCTGTGTGGAATCCAACTGTGGGGCTGCACAAAAAATCAACATCTCGAAAAAGTACAGCGTTTTCCGAACAAAACTTTAAGCTATTCGGTCAAAGCTCCTTGATATGTCCGTAACAGTGACTTGCACAGAGATCTGATAATTAAGACTGTTAAAGAGGAGATATGTCGCTCAAAACCACTACACACGGCTTCAAGAACATGAAAATGTTGAAGCGTTAAAACTGTAAGAACTCTCGAAGTCTCCGAAGAAGACTTCATCGTTACAAGCCATTTGAAACTGCCTACATTATTATAAACAAATTTAACTTAATTATTATTAATATTAAGCTAAATTAACTGTTGATACTTGTCCTACACAAATTACTAGTTAGTCAATTTATTAATTAGAGGCTAGTCGTAGTGTTAGTTAAGCATTCTCTGTTTTAATTGCTTAAATAAAGAGAAACAAGTAAGAAGGCGTTAAGTTCGGCCGGGCCGAACTTTGGATACCCACCACCTCGGGTATATATGTGAACCACGTTACGTCAAAATCCAGTGAAAAATGCATACCTTATGCCCCATAGCAGCTCTATAGATATCATCCGATTTGGACCAAATGTTTATAAGTACAAGTCATTGTTCAACCGAGAGATCGGTCTATATTCAAATGTGAACCGATCTTAGCCAAATAGAAGATAAATATCGAAGGGCCCAACACAAGTCATTGTCCCAAATTTCGGCGACATCGGACAATAAATGCGCTTTTTATGGGCCCAAAACCTTAAATCGAGAGATCGGTCTATATGGCAGCTATATCCAAATCTGAACCGATCAGGGCCAAATAGAAGAAAGATGTCGAAGGGCCTAAGGCAAATCACTGTCCCAAATTTCAGCAACATCGGATAATAAATGTGGCTTTTATGGGCCTAAGACCATAAATCGGAGGATCGGTCTATATGGCAGCTATATCCAAATTTGGACCGATCTGGGCTAAATTGACGAAGGATGTCGAAGAGCTCAACGCAACTCACTGTCCCAAATTTCAACAAAATCGGATAATAAATGTGGCTTTTATAGGCCTAAGACCATAAATCGGAGGATCGGTCTATATGACAGCTGTATCCAAAACTGAACCGATCTGGGCCAAATTGGCGAAGGATGTCGAAGGGCCTAATATAACTCACTGTCCCAAATTTCAGCAAAATCGGATAATAAATGTGGCTTCTTTGGGTCCAAGACCCTAAATCGGAGGATCGGTCTATATGGCGGCTATATCCAAAACTGGACCGATCTGGGCCAAATTGGCGACGGATGTCGAAGGGCCTAAGGCAACTCACTGTCCGAAATTTCAGCAAAATCGGATAACAAATGTGGCTTTTATGGGCCTAAGACCCTAAATCGGCGGATCGGTCTATATGGGGGCTATATCTAGATATAGTCCGATTTGGCCCATCTTCGAACTTAACCTGCTTATGAACATGTGCAAAATTTCAGCTCAATATCTCAATTTTTGAAGACTGTAGCGTGATTTCAACAGACAGACGGACAGACGGACGGACAAGTCTAGATCGTCTTAGATTTTTACGCTGATCAAGAATATATATACTTTATAGGGTCGGAAATGGATATTTCGATGTGTTGCAAACGGAATGACAAAAAATGAATATACCCCCATCCGTCGGTGGTGGGTATAAAAATTTGAAGAACTTGGTACGACGTGGAATGTTAAATCATATTTGTCGTCTTTGATATTCACTTCAAATTTAAAGTTGTCTAATGGTATAACTTCATTCGCATTTGCCTTATTACCGAAGCCTACCAGATGAAAGTTTGATTGAAACAATTTCGGTTTACCCAAACGATTGTAAACGGATTCGAAAAAAATGTTAAATCTACTTTCTGTATCGAAAAACGCCAGTAAATCGTGTTCGTCGAATTTCACATTCTTTCTCATAATGTCGTCAGAAATTAATCGAACATTAGACTTATTAATTTTCTCGATTTTCATAGGGCAGTCTCTCGATATATGTCAAAATTTTTCACAACTAAAACAATTGACTCCTTTCTGTTTGTCTTTACAAGATTTCGATGAGTGTCCTTTCATACCGCAGTTAAAACACAAAATCTTTTTACCAATTTTGACACATGATTTGTCCGTGGGATCTTTCGCTTCGATATTGTTGTATTTTAGCCACATCATCTCATAAACACTTAAGTTTTTTTATAAAATCAATTAAATTACGCGCCCCGTATCAAATTGTTTTATTTCATTAGAGTCTTTAATACCTTCAATGACGTACTGTATCAAAACACTGTCCTCTATTGAACTACGCGATGCTAATACTTTCATATGCAGAAAATATTTATGCACACTTTTGATTTCTTACCCGACCACTGCAGTGTGTATCAAGCGCAGATCCTTACAATTAAGGAAGTAGTTGAATGATAAAGATATAATGTCATTACGACGATTGGCATAAATATCTTCTCAGACAGCTTTTAAATCCCTGAAGAACGTATTTCTGAACACAAAAGCCGCCTTCGACTGTCGCAGATCTCTCAACGAGATGGCTGAACAGTTCAAAATTAACCTGTTCTGGGTGCCGGGCCACAGAGATATTGTAAAGGACCAGGCCCGAAGAACAACGAGTGATAGATGGTCACAAAGAGGGGGCTGTGAGCATTTCAAAACTATGTGTCCGTCGAAGTGAGTCTGATGGCAGACTACCACTTAAACTTAACCTAACCTTAATTTTTAAATATTTTTTCTTTCAGCAAGAATTCGATGCAATTGCGCACTGTTCAAGGAAGATCCGAATTCGCTTAAAGGAGCTTCTTTCAATTTGAACCAAGTCGTAAAACCTCTTTCACTGGACACAAATATTTTTGCTAAACCCGTCAGTGATTTATTTGCGAGTACAAATTCTGGAATTCATCCCAATGTATAACAGTTACCATTGCCTACCAGTTTATGCAATTTAACAGTCGTCCGCATTGCTGCCGACAGATTTTACGAACCAATGCAAAATATCCAAGCACGTGCATTTTGACGCTTTTCGTTTTACTTTATACGCATTCTTTCTGCTATACGCATAAACACATACCAACAACGCGAGCGTCTTTGTTTTGTTAGCGGAGTTTATACAAATGAATTTCACAATGTTTAATTCAATTTCATCACTTTTATCTATTTTGGTTGAGCGTCCAAAATTTGTGGGCATATCCTTACCCGAAAGTTTAAGAATAAGTTTAATGGAAAATATTAGACGTATTTAAATGATTTACAAAATGTATGATTGAATGAATAAAATATGTTGGTTTAAGAGTGTAGAGAATTGTATTGGGACTTTTTTGCTGTTTCGCGTCGACCCAAGCACTAAACTGTGGTGTTTGATTGACGCATGTGCAGACCTACTTTTTTCTCTTCCTTGAGTAATTGGAAGAGAGCAGGCAGTAAACGAACGGGTTTGTTTTGCTGCTTATATATAATATTGTTGTTGTTGTTATATGTTGGCGTGCAGAGGCCTTCAACAACAATTTTTTACTTTGCGTCGTTGAGATTCAAAATAAATTGTTGCAAGAAAATTAACAAATGTTGTCGTTGTTTTTATACCCTCCACCATAGGACGGAAGTATATTAACTTCACCATTCCGTTTGTAACAGATCGAAATATTGGTCTAAGACCCCATAAAGTATATATATTCTTGATCACAATGACATATTAAGTCTATCAAGCAATGTCCGTCCGTCTGTCTGTGCGCAATTTTTATCAGATTTGGCTGAAATTTTGTATAAGGTATTTTGTTATGACTTCCAACAACTGTATTAAGTATGGTCAAAATCGGTTCATAACAAGTAATATAGCTGCCATATAAACTGATTTTGGATCTTGACTCCTGGAGCCTCTAGAGACGCCAAATATTACCCGATTTGACTAAAATTTTGCATGCAAGGACTAAATTGGTTCATAAACTGATATATAGAGTGTGCAATTTTTATCCATAAGCTGATATAGGTCCAATAGCATAGCAAATCCTCTGTTAGCCTATAAAGAGTTACTGGGTGGAAGATAGGTAGGGAGAAGGCGTTAAAGTTTCGCTCAATACTGAAGAGAGAAAAATTACTTTAAGTAAGAAAAATTTTGTAAACAATCTCTTAAAGTGAAATAAAGCGGAAGACATATGTCTAAGCGTGATTTATTTAAGCCGTTATCAAAATTACGCCACTGACACACACTGGAAACATTTAAAAAGGATAGCGCATTACCTAAAGATAACAGTGGATAGGGTACTTGTCTATGATGGGAAAAATGAGGAGATATTGTACGGCTATTCAGATGCAGATTAGGGAAACGATATTAAAGATCAAAGTTCCTTAAAAAGGTACTTAATCAAATTATTTGAAACAGGAAAGTTAATGCAGTCTAAAGAACAGGGAGCAGACGATGAGATCACCACCTACTACCAAGATGGCCATTTACCAATGATTGAGGTAATCCAGATAAACCTCCTCCAGAGCGATACAGCTACTCACGCTCTGATGGAGAAAATCAGCAAGGACAAGATTCATATTGCCTTAATTCAGGAGCCATGGACGACCCGGAAAAAAATTTGGAACAGTCTTTCTCTGACCGCCGAATCTAATAAGCTTCCGGAATAAGTTGAAAACCAACCGGACAAAATGCCGAAGACTAATCAGAAGAAAACTTGGGCAAGATAATTTAGATTGTCCAAGCATAGAAGACATTGACGACAAATGTCAACAGGATAACGACTGCACTGGTGGGGTCTTTCGAAGATAGTTGTCCTCTTCGGGAAAGGAAATCAGCCCAAGAAAAACCCTGGATGACCGGGGAGATTTGCAATATTTGGAAAGAGGTCTGCAGACTTTATAACAGAGCGCGTCGTAAAAAAAACGGAAGTTTATTGGGATGTGTGCTACACACGGCTCAAGGAATACAATAAGATTACCAGAGTGGCAAAACGTTCCTCCTGGAATTTTTTCTGTAAACAGGTCGATAGCGTTAATGACGCTGCCAAGATGAAAAAGTTTCTTTCAAAAACCCATTTCATATGAAAATACTTTTTTTAATCAAAATGCAAAAAAAAAAACACTTATTCACATTTTTGGACTTCCAAACTGTATAACGCTTAACTGAAAATTAAGATGTGGACACTTGTTGCGTAAATTTTATCATAAATCCAAATCATGCAAAAAATGAAAATTGAACCACAAATGCATTCGTAAATTGCAAAATACGATGCCAATCTCGGCTAAAATTTCAACAAATAAAAATTAAGACTCAAATATCCCTGAATTTTGAAAATCGGACCACAAATGAAGATTTGGCAGCCCGAACTATTTTTCAAAATGTTGAGGTGATCAATTTTGGGGGCCTGCCAAGAGGCCCCGAACCACCTAGGGCCTTGAAGTTTTGCACACAATCTCGCTAACCCCTCAGCTCTAACCAATTCAAATTTTAAAGAGATATCTCTACCCGTCCTCACACGGCATATTTTTTACTAGTTTTTTTTTTTGTTTTTCCCACTGTGAGGAGTCATTAACGTAATCGACATGTTCGCAGAAAAGCTTCCAGGAGCCCCGTTTTGTCGGTCTTGTGATCTTATTGTAATACACACGGTTGAGTGGAGCGAACGTGGTTTTATTTCGCTTCTCAAAGAAAAATTATCCGTATTTCGGAAAAGGTACTACCTATTACGAAAAATTTTAAAGCCTTTTTGGAGCAGGCTAGACTCCAAAGACCCAACAGCTGCTGTGGTGGCGTCAGACCGTAGCATGTTGTTCTTCCCTACTATAGGAGTAGGTGCCTTGGCACCTGTAGTCGAGAGTAATGCTTCAAGCGCTCAACTAGTCGTCATACTAACTAATGAGAGACGGATAAACCAAAGGGATGCACAGTTCGTCCCCAGCCTTTAAGTAAAGGTGGTGTTTCCGACTCGGATACAGACGACGACGGTGTCAATCAAACAGTCATCGATACTGCTAAAATGCTGAAGAAGAAAAAGAGCTCTCCGCTTTCAAGTACTCTGGGAAAACCAAGCCAGCCATCATGGAATGTAGACTCCAGAAAGTGTCCCGCGGAGGTAGACAAAGTCGGAACAGAAACGAAGGAATCGCGCACGGCCCCTGAGTCTTCATGGAGGACTGTGACTTCCAAACGGAGGCCACAGCAATCACAGAAGGGGAAGATGGTCGCTGAGAATTGTAAGGAGTCGCCCTCTTACGCCAGAGTGGCAAGGAAGCACAACAGAGATGAGTTGATTTATGCAGTCATCAATATTGACAGTGCATAGGATTCCACAAGATCATCGGTCCCAAGTGGAGGATTTGGTTAACGAGCAAATTTTGGAATGGAACTCTGTAGAGGGTCCACCCATACAAATAAGGAGCTGTTTGTATAGAGGGGACATCTTTGCGCTGCGGTTTGCGTCGGCGGGATGTATTGATACCGTCAAACACCTCGTCAGAGGTACCCACGCTTCCCGGGAGTGCGCAAAGCTCGACCTGATAAGAAAGATGGACATTCCCCAGCTCGAAAAAGCGACGGTCTACATCAAGGGATGGGGCAGTAAATTTGCGACGGAATGCATCTTGGGATTCTTGGGCAAGCAAAAAAAAGGTTTGGTCGCAGAGAAGTGGGAGCTCTTCCACAGGGAGGAGAAGGAGGAAAGAACTCCCTTTGTGGTTGGATTTTTTTTTTTTTTTTTTTTTTTTTTTATTTATTAGTCTATAGATATTATAATCCTTACAGACTAGACTATATACAATATATACAAACTAAGCTTAATAACTACGAATTCAGCAAAATAATAATCTTTTTCTTTAAAGAATATTTGTTTTCGCACAGATCTATATTATTGTAAAATTTATTAAATTCAACACATAAACGCCTAAATGGGTTATTGTTCGCAAAATTCGTACGATAGTATTCAACATGAAGAAGATTAAAATTTCGTGAAGGTCTCAGCGGCACGTTCAAGTAGATGTGGTCCAACAGAAACTCCGACTTCAAGTTTCCGTTTAGTATATTTAACATGAAATTCAGATTCAGCATTGTACGCCGACTTTCCAACGAAGGCAATTTGATCAAATTTAATCTTTCTTTATAAGATGGTAAAGTATTAAATGTCCAGTTACGTCTACGTAAGCAGAATAACACGAACTGTTTTTGCACAGACTCAATTGAATTGCAGTGGATTTTATAATTTGGGCACCATATTATAGAACCATACTCCAGTATCGGTCGAACAAGGGATGTGTATAGATTTCTTGTGACGATTGGATCAACAAACTCTTTGCTCCAACGCTTAACAAATCCTAAAGAACCATAGGCTTTATTGATCGTCAAAGATATATGTGATCTATAGTTTAATCTTTGATCTTACAAGAAGCCAAGATCCATGATTGATTCCACAGTTTCTAGGGGCGAGCCGTTTATAGAGTAAATTGTTGTTAGATGATTTCATCTGTAAAACGATATATGTTTACATTTTTTTATGTTCAATTCCATTAGATTCAGTTGACACCAATCGTATAATCGGTCAAGGTCGGATTGTAGTTTCAGTTGATCTGTATCATTTTGAATGGTTTTGAAAAGTTTAACATCGTCTGCATACATAAGTACTCGAGAGAAAGTGGCAGTGGATGGTAGATCATTAATAAATAATGAAAACAATATAGGCCCAAGATGACTACCTTGTGGGACTCCAGATAAAACATCAATAGTTTTAGAAACAGAATCATTAAATTTTACAGTTTGAGTGCGATTAGACAGGTAATTTGATATCCATGCTAGCAACGAGTCTGAAAACCCCAGGAGGTCTAGCTTGTGTAATATAAGACTATGATTTAGCTTATCAAAAGCCTTGCTAAAATCAGTATATATAACGTCAGTTTGCAAACGATTTCTAAATCCTTCGTTTACAATTGTAGTTAATGCCAAAACATTTGTTACAGTTGAGTACGATTTACGAAATCCATGCTGATATCGTGATAACAGTGAAGAAACTTGATGAGACAGTGATGATTTTTTCAAGAAGTTTCGGAATAGCGCTAAGCTTTGCGATTCCTCTGTAGTTGATGACTTCAGATTTACATCCACTTTTAAACAGGGGTATAATGAAAGAATTTTTCCATAATGGAGGGAAATATTGTTTCCGTAAAGATTCATTAAACAATATTGAGAGAACACCGGACAGGGAATTTGCGCAGTGCTTAAGAATATTGCTAGGGATACCATCTGGACCTGGATTGTAGGAACATTTCATATTCCTCAAATAATGCTGTACAGTATTAGATGTTGTTAGTGGAACAGATATCGTGCTATTTCCGTAGAAGCTTTGGGAGGGCTCATTAGTTTTATTATATGTTTTCCGGGAATAAGTAGTGGCAAAGAAGTCTGCAAACATATTGCTGATGGAAAGGTCATCATCCGCTTCGATGGCTCCAAATTTCAAAACTTTTGAAAAAGTATTCGACCGACGTTTAGAGTTTACAAATTTATAAAAAGACTTAGGGTTTACTTGTAGTTGACTTTTTATATTCGAAACAAATAAGTGTTGTATGAGATCTTATTGCAGATGTTATATTCAGATCGAACAACAGAGTATTTGGAAAAGTCCATCGCAGTACCAGTTTTCTTATACTTTTTATATAGTTGCGCAGTTTGTTATTATTCCAAGGTGGCCCATTACTAATGAAATTACATTTAACAGGAACGGATTTCTGGATACAACCCTTAAGAATATCATAAAATATAACAATCGACTCATCCAAATCATTTAATGGAAGTGATTCTTGCCAATCAACTTCGGATATAAGAGTATTAAGTTTTCGGTAATCAGTTTTCGAAAAAGCATAAATACTATCAATATTAGACAATCGTGTTTTGCGAAGGAAAGAGGTAGAAAGGTTGACATCAACGTGAATAGTAGGATGAAATACATCCTCTGGACTAGTAATAGCGTTTGTTCTTTGTAGCGAAGTTTGCATAGGTTCAGTGGTAAATAGTAAATCCAACAACTTATCATTAGCGTTGAAAATTCTATTAATTTGGCATAAACCAGTATTCAAAATTGTTTCAATAAATTCCACAACATGACCATTTTTTGTGACGGGTAATAAATAGTTTGTATCAGTATTTTCCTTCCAATAAATAGATGGTAAATTGAAATCTCCAGTTACAATTAGTGAGTCCATTGGTTTAGAAAGACTTAGCACAGATTGGATAGCAGCTAAGTGTGCTTTATAGATTTCAGTAGTAGATCCAGGAGGAATATATGAACAAGTCAAAAATAAAAATTTATTTCCATATTTTAATTTAACAGCCAGGAATTCGATGGATGGATCAATAAATACATCTATGATAAATGCACTGAATTCAGTCGAGACAGCAATTAGGACGCCTCCACCAGATTTTTTTATACCAATTGTACGATCACGTCTAAAAACTTGATATCTATCACACAAAATTTCAGTATTCAAAATGTTTCTATGAAGCCAGGTTTCAGTGAAAATTATTACATCGTATTCGAATCCAAAACTATCAGTATACAAACCAGATAACTTGGTATTTAGTCCCCTAACATTCTGATAAACCAGAAACAGTTGTTTATCAGAAGATAAGCTCCTTAGTTTTTTGGTAAATCTTCAGAACGTGCAGGCAAATGCGCAATATTTGTACGAATCCTTTCTTTGTATATATATTCCTGTACTAAAGCCCTCGGTGGCCAAAAGTCAGGACTAACCACCGTTTCAAAAACAGAGTCAGGTACCATAATTCGAAATGATGCCGTGTTGCGTGTGTCTCTGTACTGAAACTTAAATATTTTCAAATTCACATCTAAGTTCAGCTTGGACTTTATATAATATCTCATATCGTCTTCAGATGTGTCTGCAGCAAAACGAGCAGCAAAAACAGTTTTCATAGGAAGTATAACCCTCAAAGGCCTTGGAGAATTAAGCGATGCAGTTGTCGCACTAACGAAGTTTTGTGAAGAAGGAGAATTCAAAAGTGAAAAGAACTTATTAGGACCAGAAGGTGTATTCAAACCAGAAAAGATGTTTGAACCAGACGGTGTGACAACAATTGGTGGCACTGTCTTAATTCCAATGTTGTTCGTATCAGTAGTCATTTCGGTATTTTTTAAATTAGAATTTCCAACTTGAGTATCAGTAATCAGTTCAGTTTTCCTAAAATTTGAATTTTCTGCTTGAGTCACATCAGAATCAGTATTCGGAATTGGCACAGTTGAATTATTTCCAGTAGCAGTATTTCCAGTATTAATACTCAAAGGTGCTTGATCAGTTGTTTTGTTTGTCTTTGACTTCTTCCTTTTACGTGAATTATCATTTGGAGAACGGAGAATCTTCAAGACTTGAAGATTCATCGAGTAAATCTTTAAATTTTTTAAAACGCTCAGCTATCAAATTAAATTCTGTGTTAATTGCATCGAGTTCAGTACGAGAGTTTTTAAAAAATTTGAAGAACTCAGCATCAACCAATCTACACTTAGCACAACACCATCTTAAACCTTTATCTTCACGGAGATTGCGTGCGGCCAATACAGCACATTTAGCATGAAATGATTCCAAGCAGAGCCAGCAAGAGATCATAACATTGATTAAGTCTCCGTGACGAATTTGGCTAAGACTAAAGGCATGGCACACTATTGGAGCAAGGCCGTCCTTTTCAAGATTGGGAAGACTAGAATAAGCAGAAATCCTCATATTGAGACATCAGGCCGAACAGTGGTAGGTGATTCAATACCGCTCAACGAACAGTGGGCTGACGGGGAGATTATCACCGCCTCTCTCAATATTGGGGACACAGGTAAAGATCCTAATATTCAAGAGTTAGGCAGCGTAGCGACAGGACAGGAAAGTCAATGCAGCCTAAAGAACAGGGAGCAGACGATAAGATCATCACCTACTCCCATGCTATGCTAACACTGGTACTCTGCCGAGGACCTGCGTTATTTGTCATAAAAATTTTAATTATATATTTTCCTCAGAGTTGTCAACGTCGAATAATAAGCGGGACAAAGCCCTGGCAGAGTTCTTTAATACTAACGACCTAATAACACTTAATATTGGTAACATCGATACCTTTGTTAATAGGATTAGGGAGGAGGTATTAGATGTGGCGATATGTTCGGGAAATCCAATCGATGAGGTTCAGGATTGTAGGGTCCCTACAACTATATTAGGTTTCGAGTAACACGGCTAGTACCGAATCCGATAAGCTTCAGGAATAAGCTGAAAACCAAATGGACAAAATTAGGAAGGCTACTCAGAAGAAGACTTGGGCAAGACAATTTAGATTGTCCAAGCATAGAAGACATTGACGAAACTGTCAAAAGGATTACGACTGCACTGGTCCTTCCTTCCGGAATCTTTTCTGCGATCACAAAAAATTTTCTCAAAAACCCAAACTGAAACTTTAGTAGACTACATGGGAGTGAGAGCAGAGACAACGGAGGATATGTTGAGGTGAAAACCCATTTTTCACATGATGCGACGCGGCACACGGTGACACCGGAAACTTGGATTAATGATGGTGATAGAAGGTTTGTAATTACGGAATTTATGGTGAAGAAATACTTGAAGAGCTTCAAACCATTTAAGTCACCCGAACCTGATGCAATATTTCTGGCGTTACTACAGAAGAAGGCAGACTATCTGGGCCCCACCTGACCAATATTTTTACAGCGTGCCTGGGACTTGCGTGCACTCCGAAAGCGTGGCAGGAGGCAAGGGTGGTATTTTTACCCAAGCCCGGCAAGCCAAGTTATGTGACACGAAAGGCCTACAGACCTATAAGCCTTACGTCCTTTCTACCCAAAAAAAAAATGGAACGTATTGGGGACACCATGATAAAGAGTAGGACATCCAACAAATTGCTCAAATACAAACAGGATGCCTATGTTAAGGGAAGGTCGGTGGAGACTACCCTGCACGAGGTTGTGCATAGAATAGAAGAATCATTCGATGCAGAAATGTACACACTGGCGGTATGCATTAACATCAAGGGGGCTTTTAACAATGTGCGGACCGACACACTGATCCAATACTTAGAGCAGTACCGGGTGGACCAGGTCCTTAGAGATTGGATAAACCATATGCTAAGAAACAGGTGGATAAATTGTGTGGCATACGACTATGCTAGACCCAGAGGTCTCAATGTTAACCCAGAGAAGACTGAAATATGCCTGCTCAAGAGGAAGGCGAAGGTGGGGCATTTTAAAGCACCACGTTTCCTCAATAAAACGATTTCGATATCTGACAAGTTCAAAGCTGTGATCTTCGACAGGAAACTGAATTGGAAGTGGCACATTCAGGAGCGTACTGAGAAGGGTCACAGACGTTGTGTACCATGTAGACTGGCCGTAGCTCGAAATGGGGTCTGAATCCGAGGATAGTCCACTGGCTCTACAGGAGCGTGATTAGACCAATACTTACTTACGCCTCAGTAGTTTGGTGGACTGCTATGGAGAAAAAGTGCAACAAAAGGACCATACAACAGGTTCAGAAAACATGTTGTCTTGGCATTGGAGGAGCGATGGGAACCATGGGAAACCTGGAAGGAAGGGAAAAGGTTTGCGACTGTATTGGTTTAATCACTGGCTCTACAGGAGCGTGATTAGATAAACTTTCGTACGCCTCAGTAGTTTGGTGGACTGCTATGGAGAAAAAGTGCAACATAAGGACCATACAACAGGTTCAGAGAACATGTTGTCTTGGCATTGGAGGAGCGATGGGGACCATGGGAAACCTGGAAGGAAAAGGTTTCCGATCGGATAACTGATGCGACACTTGAGGTCGAGTGCGAGGCACTGCTGCCCTCGGCACAACCTTGGACTGACGGAACCCTAGTATTGCAGTCTGGAAGGCCATGTTACACGAATAGATCAAAGCTAGGGAACAGAGTGGGACTGGAGGTCTACATTGAGAACCCAGGGACTGACATCTGTTTTAGACTGTCCGACCATAATACGGTCCTCCAAGCGGAGATCTGGGCGATCACGGAGTGCGTGAGTTGGTGTGGTGCTAAAGCGAGGACGTCGAGTGTGAACATCTTTACCGAGAGCAAAACTGCCATAAGGGCGAAAACAACCAAGACTGAAAGATCACAAACTGTCTTGCAGTGTAAGCAGAAGATTAACGCCTTCTTTGAGGATGGCAAAATCCGCATCGTTTAGATGCCGGACCATAACGGAGTGAGGGGGAATGAAAGGGCAGACGATTTGGCAGTGAAGGCCAAAGGACTGCCGTCAACTTGGTTAACCCGCAGTTAAGGGCGTGAAAGACGAATGCGCATGCATGGCAAACAATTAAAGATTTTGTAAGTAGCACGGAATTTCTAAGATTTTCTTTTTCGAGGTTACTTTCTTTAACCTAACCTAATACACATATCCCTATAAACGTCCGTTTTTGTACTACAATACTTGCTCTGTACCAAAGTCTACGGATCTCTTTCCCAATATTGCGAATCTCCCCGGTCATCCAGGGTTTTTCTTGGGTTGGTTTGGAAAATACCAATGCAATATTGTATTTTTGGATCAATCGGTAGTTGCCGAAAAATGCAAGGTTGCTAGAATACGCTAGTAAAGCATTGTGTTGCCGCTTGCAAGGTTTACACACACACATATGGTATGCTCATGGTTTCATATTACTTGAGTATTCAGAAAGCAATGAGCTTTTAATTAAGTCATTCACTAGTACGTCATAAATAAAGGGAAATTCATGAGTACACTTTTCCGTAAAGAAATGGCAAAACACGCTACGCTATGTCGATGGTCATATGACAAACACTCTACAAAAAACATAGAGGTGGAAATGTCATGGTATGGGCTGTTTTTTTTGGGAAGGGATAGGTCCGATACATCTTATTGAAAACACAAGGATTTCTTAGATACAGTTATGCTACCTTACGTTGAGGAAATTATGCCACGTGTATGGAGATTTCAATAGGATAATGACTCGAAGGACTCATCCAAATTGGTGAGTGAATGGTTTCGGGATCATAATTTGAACATTTCTGAGTGGCCAAGTCAGTCCCCCGACCTCAATCCCATTGAGATCCTTTGGGCTGAAATCAAGCGACAAGTTTCTAAGCTTCCCTGCAGCAACAAAGAACAATTGTGGGAAATTATTCAATATGCATAGTATAATATCTCGGTAGAGACTTGCCGAAAGTTAATTTCATCCATGCCTAAGGGTTGGTATTTTATTCTGCTTTCGGAATAGTCGCGGAAATCTTTAATTGTTACGCGAGCGTAATTTGCCAGTTATGAGTTGTTTTTATTTTCATACCAAAATGCGTTTTTTATCTGCACTTATGGTTTTTTTATTTTTTTTTTTCGCAACTAAATGAAATAATAAGATAACACGAACCATTGAAACCAATAAACCAATAAAACAAAAAAGATGCCGACAATGATGTTAAGCGATGCCACTAAATTTTTTTTGACATTTTCCTAACTATAAACAGAGTACAACTTTTTCATCTATTTTATACTATTTTTTGATCTGAAGTATGACATAAAAAACCTAAAATTATAAGAAGCATACACTCGTTCAATGCAAATTTGCATTTCCATAAATCTTTGCATCAAATATTTGCATAAAATTATAAATGAAAAATACCCGGAATATCTGTACTAAATGATCAACTCGCAGGATATTTGTGTTCATGTCTCGGTATCACCTGCTGATATCAAAATAGCAATATCTTACAAACGCATTTCGTTTATGGAATACTCTGCCCTCATCAATTCAATCCATTGGGAACTAGAATTCATTAAAGAGAAGCTATCATAAAATATCTTTAAATAATCTCTATATTGTTAATGCTATCAGAAACTGTCTGTTAATTTTTTTAGCTATATTAAGGCCAGAACAAGATCGGAAATACACCAACTCCATGCACCGCTAACACCCCACCGGCACCGACCTATGATGATAGAGGTTCTGGCAAACCGAACAGATCCAGAGCCCGAGATTCTTTTCATTCGCCGAACGGACCTTAGCTTGCGGAGAAGGCACTCCGTGATGTGCCTCTTCCACGACTAAACACAATTATGAATAGACACGGCTGCGATGCAAAGAAGTTAGACTACAACTCCAAACTTTGCAGCTGCAATGACTGCAGCATAGTCAATAGGTAAGGTTAGGTTGGGTTGAAACGAGGGTGCTGATATTAATCCGCCCCATGCCACTATGGACATACACCTAAGCCAGTAATCCGCTTGTTGTGCGGTCTAAAAGAAACCTCGAAAAACCTCAGGAATTTGTTCCTTACCACGCCTCTCCACCCATTCCAGGCGACCGAGGGGGCGTCTCCTCATGAGTGGAGAGCGCGTACACTCATAGAAAAAAGTTTGCTGACTGCTGCAAAGTCTGTTTTTGCTAATTTACTGCTGCTTAATTATGAAGGGGATGTTAGAAGCAAAAATAGAATACATATGCAAATGTGTGTCTCCACTTTCCATGTATTCCACAATACATCGCTTATAGCATTTCTGAAAAGAGCTTGGTCTATACAATTAATCACTAAGCCGTGATTTATACACTATTTTTCAGTCCACCACAATTTCTCTGATATGGCCAATACATTCTTTTTCCTTCAATGCTCTGGGGGTTGGTTAAAGCATTTCTGTAAAGACCTTGGTCCATATAATAAATCCCCAGGCGGTGATTGACGCACTATTTTTCCGTCCGCCACAGTGGGCTCATCTTTATCTATCGTTTTGTATATGTGAAAATGGTAAATATTGACGTAATTCTAATATTTTTTTTTTTGGAAATTTGAAGCGTTTGCGATAAATTTAGGGTTTTTTATTGTTTTTGCGAAATTTTGAGCTAAAACTATTTTTAATTAATAAATATTCGCTGTTAACGGGTTAACATTACGCTTAAAATTGAATTGGTGTTGAATTGGAATTGTTAATTAAAGTTAACTTTATATTCACGGACATCAACTATCTGCCATTAGCATTCAATATGTAATTTATCTAGTACAAACAAAGTTCAAAATCTTATCCCGAGTGGCATAGAATACGACTGGTTATGTTGAGTGGACATAGTCAAACCCATTGTCGCCGAGATCCATGAAGTACCAGGAAGGTTAAATTCACCCACGCAAATCAATTAACAACTATCTGCAAGTAAATGGGACACCTTAGCAATAATATCAGCATGGCATAAATAAATCCCAAGTTCTGAATTGGGAGCAATATAAGAACAGGTTTGGCAAATAGTGATACCAAGGAACGCCACTTTAACACTGACAAATTCAATATCCAAGTCAGCTGAAACATCAACTATCTTCGAAGGAATGGAATAATGAACTGCTATTAAAACACCACCCCTCTTTTATGCAGTCTGTCCTTTCTAAAGACCTAATAATCATCAGAAAACATCTCGGTATCCAAAATACCAGATTTCAACCAAATTTCAGTAACGACATATATTTTGTTAACGCAATAAAAGCTCTTAAGAAACACAGTCCTCAGTTAAGTATTAAGACCCCTAACGTTCCGATAAAAAAATGCGGAAGACGTTACTTAGTTTTTTGGAGCCGGCAAGATTTTCACTGTCCTATTGGTGAAACGTTATATTAAACAAACTTTTTTACCAAGATACCATTGGGTCAAAAAAATCTGTCAACTATAGTATCCAACAACCTGTTCGGAACTATATCTTAAAAGAAGAAAGAAAGAAAGAAAAGAAGAAATATCATGAAGTTGAGAGGAATTGAATTTAAAGACATTTAAGTCATTACTGGTAAATCGAAGAATTCATGTAGCTCCGGATGTTGTCAGTTAAAGTATCAGGGTGAACCCTAGATACAAATACTGTCTTCCGCGGAGCAACAACAATCAACTCATTAGATGGACCATCATCGTTATTTATATAATCCGTATCCATTGGCGTAGGTTCAGACAATTTGTTTCCATTACGAGCCGGATCAGAGGTATGGACAGATAATTATAAACCGTGTCAGCAGAAGGAGAATTCATGAAGTTCGGAAAATGTCGATTAATGAAATTATCTGGGCTCAGACTCGACGAACTGGTCGGAGCAAACTGTTAACAACACCTTTCCCTTTGGGAAAATCAGCGAATTCAATACTATAAATTTTGTCAATGCTGTCGAAATTATTTACAACCGAACTAAAACATTTTTTCAAATTCAAAATCTCAGCCTTGGCCTCCTTAGAGACTATGGAAATTTATGTCCAGGTCTCCACAATCCAAACAAGATCAACGGAGACCGTTAGCCTTATCGATAACAAAATCAAATTAAAGCCAGCACATTGCATGTACTTGTCACATAAATGACAAGTAATTAGACGTTCG
Organism: Stomoxys calcitrans; assembly: GCF_963082655.1. Taxonomy (NCBI): domain Eukaryota; kingdom Metazoa; phylum Arthropoda; class Insecta; order Diptera; family Muscidae; genus Stomoxys; species Stomoxys calcitrans. The sequence continues at coordinate 65,328,475 of NC_081556.1, read as the reverse complement.
GTGACGTTTTCGCGTTACAATTCTTATGAGAGTAAGCTATTATCCAAGAATATTAAATAATCGCCTAAAAGTTTGCTTTAGAAAAACTGTCAAGTTATCTCAAAATTAGGTATGGTAACAATAGATGTTTCATTTTAGTACTATATAGTGTAGTGCAATGAAATTTGTATGAAAATGACATCTATCCAGGACAACGAAGTTCTGGATAAATTACCAGGGCAGCCTACAGATATCTGTCGTAAGGATTGCCATGATATGCTTTTCACAAGCAAGTGTGGCCACTCACAGAAATCCTCTATTGTGAATGGCAAAATAAAATTAAAACCAATAATTTATAAAATTGCGTGCACAAATCTTAATACATTTTATTTGACTTCTATGCCTATTTTTCCTCGTATTGTTTTGACAGGTTAGCAAATGGTGTTACTACCACATGGCAAACAAACAGACTTGCACTGGAAACTTTTTTTGAGTTTTATTTTTGCCCTACACGGCTTATAGGTATCGGTATTTATTTTATTTTTATTCAAAGCCAGAAGCTCTGCCGAAAACATTAAAAAAATCGAATTTACAGCAAATATAAAAGAAAGATACACACATTGGAAGCTTAGACTGCCGACACACTATATACGCGCAGTAAGTCATGATTTCATTTACGGAATAGGAAATAATGCATGTTTAGAAAATGCAAACTACGCAAACTGCATGTCATATAGAACAGAATTCTGCTTGTGGCTTGTTCTTAGATAATTCTCATTTATCTATATTCACAAGTGCAGAGATGCCAACTACTCCAAACTGCGTTACTTAAAAAATTCCTGTGCTACCTACAAAATTCCTAATAAAAAAAATACTCCAACGTGTCACCATCTTGCCCGCATGCTATCTCTAGCCGATCCGATTTTGCATAAGTAAGCCCGTAGTCCTATGCGTGCTGTTATGATACCGAAAGCTATACTGACCTACTGCTTACTTCCTTTCAGTAATATCCTTGTCTTCTCACGACCCGGATCTCCCAATAGGATTTTCGCCGTTCTACCGACCGTTTCGCTGTTCCATATGGTTACATGCGCATTTGTCGCCCACGCCCTTAACTCGGACTGCGTCGACCCGAAAGGCTTCGGGTTAACCAAGTTGACAAGGAGGACATAGGTTTTCGGAAACGCTGCCGTAGAGGTCCACATCTTTAACACAGGGCGAGATATAGGGTTGCAAAGTTGACCACTTTTGGCTTCTTCAACCTTCTAAGGGCCATAACTTGTGATTTACTGAACCGATTTCCATATCAACAGATAAAGGGTGGTAGACTTATTTCCATTTTTTTGCCGTTTGGTCCACTGTGCGTCGCCTCGATTATACCTTCATGGTATGAACTGCTCTTATCCTCAATCCATTCTCCCATCGCCTTAAGTCTCATACCCGCAGTGTTTGCCCCACGCTTAATCTGTATGTCAATGTGTTGGATATCTAGAATAGTCTCCAGTGCCCTATTGGGCGTGGTTCTCATCGCTCCGCCTATGACAAAACAACTGTCCACCAACTACTGAAGCGTAAGTAAGTATTGGTCTAATCACCCCCGTAATAGATAATTAATGTGGTCACCCATAGGAGTGGCATTAAAATGCCACCCTATATGTGCCTTATGCCAATTTCTCCCTTATATTTATGTCATGGGGCTCACAATTTATCTCCCTGTTCATTAGCATATGGTTTATTCAGTTTTTAAGGACCCGGTACTGGTCTAGGGATTGGATCAGTGTGTCGGTCCGTACACTGTTAAAAGCCCCCTCGATGTCAATGCATAACGCAAATGTATACTTCCTGGCATTGAACGATTCTTCTATTTTATGAACAACTTCGTGCAGGGCAATCTCCACCGACCTTACCTTGACATAGGCATGCTGTTTATATTTGGGCTCTGGATGTCCTACTCTTTATCATGGTATACACAATACGTTCCAAGGTTTTGAGTAGAAAGAACGCAAGGTTTATATGTCTGTAGGCCTTTGTTGTCGTATAACTTAGTCATAGGCACGCTGTAAAAATAGAGGCCAGATGGGGCGCCAAATGGTCGGTAGCGCCGGAAATATACAATCAGGTCCTTTATAATAAATTTGATTATGATAAACCTTCGATCAACCTCATTATTCCAAGATTCCGATCTGGTAATCTTATTGTATTCTTTGAGCCGTGTGCAGTACACACCCCAGTAAACTTCCGCTTTTTTACGACGTGCTCTGTCGTTGAGTATGCGTACCCCTTTCCCAATTTTGCGAATCTCCCCGATCACCCAGGGTTTTTCTCGAACTGAAGTCCTTTTTCGAAGACGACTACTGTGTCCAATTGGATGTTCCGGAGTGTTCGGAAAAATCGATTTTTTTCAATAATTTTATTTTTTATTTTCAATGCTCTTTAGTTCATATTTTACCTGTGGGAGGTATAAATGGACTAATAGTATGTATAAACCACGAGTATATTATCCTTTAGCACCATAGGAAGTTCAATATTTCCCAAATTTAGTTCATTTTACTACTGCTGAGGTTCAAAATTTTTTGTGTGTAGTAGCAAACATTTCTTACTGCTATTTCAACTAACAAATTCTGCTGTTTTGAGTATACAAGTCTGTTGAAAAAAAGTGTATGCTACTTTTTAGGTTTGCCTATTGCTTGTTTTGATTATTTAGACATTTTTTTAGAAATTTTGTTTGAAGAGATGATTTTAATTTTGATATACATTTCGAAATGTGGCTGAGCTCGCTCGCATTTTTTGTTATTGCTCTACTGATGCGCACACAACTGGCATGGCCTTTTGTATCTAAATTTAACGAAAAAAGGTTATGGAAAGTATACATTCTGTGGTGATTATAAACATCCACTGAGACACACATAATTAAGTTGCAGTCATTTTGCTCAAACAACAGACTTTTCAGCAGTAGGTCTGCTACTTTGAAATTGCAGTACTACTGCTGTAATAGCAGAACTACCGTTACAATAGCAGCAAAATTAACTACTAATATCCATCAGACAGTGTTTGCTATTTTCAGCAAATTTTTTTTTAGGGGCGTACGACAGTCGGGGGCGGTTTTTTAATTCAGAAATACGTTCTTCAGGGATTTAATGACGGTCTTACAATATATATATGCCAGTTTTCGTTATGACATTATATCTTAGCCATTCAACCAATTCTTCGATTGCAAGGATCTTCACTTGATATACAAAGCAGTGGTTGGGTAACCTTCCCGATATGACCAGTTCTAGTTTTCCAGAGTACACCCCAAAGTCCACCTGGTCGCCTATTTTGGAACCACCCGTGTAGAAGTCTATGTAACTTCTGTTACCAGGGATATCGTAGTTCCAGGTGCTACCAGGAACAGTGGTACAGTACTTTTTAATAAAAATCGCTTCAGGCAGGGTGTAAATAACACTGCCTGGAACATAGGACACTGTGTCAAGGATAACACAGTGTCCGTAGCCGCCACATAACCAATGACAAGAGAACCATAGCCTCACAGAAGTGGTTGCAGCAATTTGTTTTGCACCATGTCCAGAGGCACTAGCATTAAATTCATTGCATCAGATGGTATCGTCCTCAGTGCGTCTGTGATGCACAAGATCCGGTTGAGTATTGAGACCACAATACCAATTAGCATTATAGATCTGGCAACTGCAGTATATACCCAACTTAAAGGTATATAGGGCAAGAGTTCTTACCCTTTTAAAAATGTTGGATTTGAAATTCAATTTCCTGTCCAGCGAAACATAAAGGTATCTTGCGCTTTGAGTTAATTGAACATGCAACTTTTATCTCTTGCTGAAAAGAACTACTTCCGTCTTTACGACTAGACCACTTTCGGTAGTCCACTTTGCTGTCGCACGTAGAGCTTCCTGAAGAGTGCAGGGAATTTTTCCCCTAACTGCAATCGCATACTCGACCACTTTTACACCTTTTTCTTCCAGAAACAACAATATATTGTAAATGGCTATGTCCCAAAGTAGTAGGAGACACTACACATCTTTTTAGATCCCAAGCCTGTCGAATTGCATATTTTAGTAAATAAGTTATTAATAAACTTTCTTATGGTAGTGATGGTGCCCAGAAACTTCAGCTCCTTCAAGATTGACGTCGGTTTAACATTATTGAAAGCACCATCAATGTCAAGAAATGCTACTATATTATATTCCTTGACAGCGAGAGAACCCTCTATGTAGCCAAATATGTAGGTCGTGAAGGGCTGTTTCAGCGGACTTGCCCTCGTTAATGCATGTTGTTGCCGAGACAAGCGATCTACAGGGATCTTCGTCCTAAGATATGTTTTTTATCAACCTCTCAAAAGTCTTCAGCATGAAGGATGCAGGCTAATAGGGTGAAAATCATTCGCTCTCGTATGGTACAGTTTTCCTGCTTTTGGAATAAAAATTACCTCCATCCCAAGGTATATACGACATGCTGATACAAGTAGAGTATATCTCTCTAAACCAAGGTCGAAGTCGAAACTTTTCATCGCCCAAAGATTTTCAGACACTCAGACACAGTTTCCCCAATAACCTCCGACCAATGCATACCAGAGACAACCTCTACTAGAACCACGAAGTTTCCCGGAAAATTTATATCAACTAGTAGTTCTAGTTTTCCTCACTAGACATTTTCCATGCATTCTCTGGCATCTGAATATATCCCACCGTAAAAGGTCTCGAGGATAAGATCTATCTTAGTCTAGAGGCCTCAGATGTATCCTTCACGGAGCTGCAGAATTCCACCAAGGATTTCTTCTGAGCCTTTCTCAGCTCGTCGCTTGTATCTTCGTTGCTCAGCCTTATAGACGTCCATCGTCCATTCCAAGAATCTCCAGAGGCAACATGTGGAAAAAACTGTGATATCTTTATGGCTGGTGATTTCAATATGGATTGGCTAAGAAATAGTTTCTATAGGAACAGAATAAAAAGTGCAATATGTGATTATAATTTAAATCAGATCGTAAATGAGTACACAAGAATATCCAAAACGTCCAGAACAACTATTGTTTATGCGCTTGCAAACAGGCTATTCTATAATATCCGCAAGTACCGATTCATGAAATAGTATATCCGACCTACTTCATGGTCGGATCAAAATTGATATTAAATGTGATAAAATACCATCTGCGGAAACAAGCTTTAAAGAAATTGAATATTTTAAATAACAGCCTAATCATTTTATAACAACATTGTTGTCAATGATGAACAGCACAAGCAGTGATAATAACTCGTTAGTCGAATGTCTTGACGAAACCTTTAAAATATCTGAAGAAGATACAAATAAAAGAGTATTCATCAAAAGTGGTACACAGAGGAATTGAGAAAATTTAAATATGACAAGAATATTGCACATAGGAAAGCTAAATATTTGGGTACTGAACAGGCACGAAGACAGTTCATTATATTTCGAAATAAATACAAAACTGCAGTAAAAAGAGATTACATGAATCTGGAAATAACATCTGCTTAAGATCAAAAACTATGTGGAAGCGAATAAATACTTCGATGGCTATTTTATAACGAGTACTATTTATATAGTATATGAGATTCTATAAACCACGTGCAATATTTTAATAATATACAGAGAAATAAAATTTCGTGCACAAAATGACAATGAATTAAAACCCGTTGTTAAAGTACTAAAAAATAAACGAGACTATGGAAACATAAGCCCAAAGCTTATAATTGAATCATAGTCAGTCACTGGCAATTGTCTGCTGCAAATTATTAAAACATCTTTAAATGCCGAAATATAATAAAATGAAAAAACAGTTGGAAGAATTTATAGAACAAAATGGAATGGAATATCAAAATATCAATCGGGATTTCGAAAAAATGTCTCATGCGAGACGACTGTGAACTACGTTATAAATAGATGGAAAACAAAGGAAATAATAATAAAAGCGCCATATTTCTTAATTTTAAAAGGGCCTTCGAAACAATCGATCGTTACATAATGATAAATAAAATCTACTTGTACGGCATATGTAACACTGGACTATAATGGTTAGATCGTATTTAACGCAAAGAAAACAATGACTTAGGAGTGCCGCAAGGTTGAATACTCGGTGCGCTTCTTTTTATAATATACATAAATGATTTGCCTAATATATTAAAATATAGTAAATCGTAATGTACGTAGATGACACACTGATCTTCGCGGAGGGAATATCGAACACGGAATGTGGGAATAGATTTAACAATGATAAACTCAACGAGAAAACTCAAAAAAAAAACTAAGTCAATGCAATTAAATACAAATAGTGAATACTTTTTGAAATAAACTAAAAAAAAATTGAAAAAATGGCATATATTAAATACTTAAACTTCATAATTGACAATAAATTAAATTTTCACGAAAAAAAATTATTTTTTAAAAGGATAAGGTAACATCTTAATACATTTAAAGCGATTAACATATACAACCTTATAACCTTAGAAATAGAGGAGGCATCAGAATTCAACGAGTGCATAGTGCATCATTCTACAAAGGGCTACGGCAATGATCTACCACTGCTCATAAAGAATGAAGAAAAGGAACATACAATTACCCAGCTCTGGCGAGATTTTCGATGATACACACGGTGGCAAATCACAATTCACGTATTTAGCCAATTTGTCACCATTTTTAGCTGAAATACGTTTCGCCAAAAAATGGGTTTTAATATAAATTCATCCCCTGTGCGACAAAGCTGTATTCTCATAGTATGTATACATTTATTGCTAAAACTTGAATCCAAGTCGAAGCTGGCGTAGTGGTTAGCGCGTACGCGTTGTAAGCATAATATCGTGGGTTCGGTTCTGGTGGGTGGTTAATTTTTTTTTTATTTTCCCCTATTCAAACAAATCTAAAATTGTTTAATTTATTTACATATTCATGTACTTATTAAAGGTAATATAAGCTTAGTAGAATAGCAACATTAAGCATTAACTACAAAGTCTATCAGCTAAAAAAAAATTTAATCATCAATGAAATCTTTGCAAATGACATATTGGTAAATATTGTCGATTCACAGGAAGAAGCAGAAGTTTCTTGTGTCTCAGTTTTAATTATCACGATGTGATAATTCAAAAAATTTTTTTAATTAATTTACTATATTCTGTATTATTTAATTTTGCCTTAATGAAAGGTTTCATTGGCATTTTAACTTTGGACAACAACATTTCATTCAAATTGTCTTTAGAGAAAATATTCTTGAAATTTCATTGCATTTTGCTTTAAGGCCTGTATACTGCAGGACAACAACATTTCATTCAAATTGTTTTTAGAGAAAATATTCCTGAAATTTCATTGCATTTTGCCTTAAGGCCTGTATTAAGTTCGTATTGTACAGTGACATTCAGTTCCAACCTTTAAACAACAAGCTCATAAATAAAGCTCACAATGACAACATAGTTATAAAACACGTTTTAGCGGCTAGTGTAAACTTACTATGAGGATGTAAATTTGGCCTTGCAGAGTGATATTGTATGCGTTGGATATTTTTTCTATGTTTGAATGAATCGTAATGATTTTTTTTTCTTTTGCAAAAAGTATTCCTCGTAAAGGGATTTTTAAATATTAGACTTTTAATTATGATAAATGTTGTTTTTGCCATCTAAAAACGTGTTAAAGATTGTCTAAATAGGTGTAACGTTGTTTGCCACCACGTGTCTGCCATCGAAATCTCGTTCGCGCTCAGTAGCGATCTTTATGAGTAATATGAAACTCTGCTTTGTTCTATTTTTAGCACATGGTTTTCTTATACATATTTTTCTCTGTGAGTGCTTTCAAGTTTCCGTAAATGTGTATGATGCATACATAGTACAGAAAACAAAGTGTGAGCGTATGCTATGTGAGTGTACATATATATTCGAAAACGTTTCTATTTTTAGCATTCGGCTTCTTGGTTTCCTCAGGATCCTTGATTTATCAAATAAGAATTATAGTTCGTGGTTATCTGCTTTTGACCAACCAAATTCGCGTTTAATAATGATATCGTGAGTACAAATCTCGTGGGCATTACGACAGACTTGGGATCTGTAGATCTAAAAAATGTGACAGCAATGTGGGATCTGTAGATCTAAAAAAATGTGACAGCAGGGAAACACCTCAAAGATGTGTACTATCTTCTCTATTTTGGAATATGGAAAAACAACAATAACAATACATTATTGTCTCTGAAAGAAAAAGGCGTAAATGTGGTTGTTGTTGTTATCGTTGTAGCAGTGTGTTGTAGACTGTGGCGGCAGCCCTCGCCGAAGACGAACTCCATCGGGTCAATCCGATACACACAATCGGCTGCCATTGGATTGTGTAACAGTGGTCATGCAGCTGATGCCGTGGCTATCGTGGTTGGGGGAAAGTTTCCCAGCACTCTTAGAGATATATCTCAGGAAGCTCTACGTGCGACAGCGAAGTGGGTTTCCGAAAGTTATATAGGCGCAAATGCGTGCAAGACAGAAGTAGATCTTTTCAGTAGGAGAAATTACGGTGGCACCTGTCGCCTTGGGAGGAGACAATCAAACATTTTGGAAAGGACAAAATGCACTGGATTTAATGCTACACCTAATGCGTCTGAATATTGAGGCTAGACAAATTGCTGCGACCACTGCCGTAAAGCAAATCAAGCTTTCCCTTTGGCCGCATGACTATTACTACTGCTATTCCTGATAGGACCGATTGGAACTCAATATCCGTGGTTATAAAAGTTAAATAGACTTCAATACGGATGGTTACTAACAAGGTGACCAGGTGGGCTTTGGGGTGTACTCTGAAGAACTTGGACTGACCATACCAAATAACAGATGGTCGCAGAGGGGGGTTGGCAGGTCTACCGCTCTGCTGTCGCTTGTTAGAACAGACGTCTCAGTCATTGTGTCCGTCTTGACAGAAAATCTGCTGTGTGCGTGTCTCGCACTGGCATTTAGAAGGAGTTCCAAAACAGGTTTTCATTTCTTTGAGAACATGTCTGATTTAGCGAACTGGATGGTTCAACGGAATGAACTAGAAGGGATCTTCCTATCTCCTGTTCTTGTGGAATCACAATGGACGAAAACGTCTAAGTGAGTCAGATGGCAGACTGTCACTTGAGCCTAACCTAACACTACCTTCGATGTGAACGCAGTACCTCGATCCGATATCATCCTTTGTGGAAGGCCAAAATAACAGAATACCACGTTCAGCCCCTTAAGCAGTAGTGACGTCAAAGTATTACGGAGCGGATTCACTATCAAGTACTTCGTGAAGACATTACATCATGGACCAAGGTGATCGATGTTTAAGGTACGAAACGGTCAACCTTCGCTATATACATTTCGATTTCTAATTTACCAGATTTGCCTTTATTGAAACAGCACTCGACACATGAAGCTATTTACTCTTTTACATACTTTCTCAGATGTGGGAATCAAAAGCTTCCCGATACAGGTTGTATGGTCTTGTTCACACCGAAGAGTCCCATCGTCATGAAAGTATTTGACGATCCGCCAACGTACTGCTTTGGGAATGTCATATAGTAACTTCCCATTAAGTTTCCTATATAACCTATGATTTTCGATATAGAATTTCGATTTTATCTGTTTTTCCGGATCAGATTTCTTAGCTTCTCGGAGTACAAAAACAATAGTCTTCAGCAGTCCGATTCAAGTTTTAAGCTGAAATATAAGGGGCCTCCTTTTTATAGGAGGCCCCTTAATTTCAACATATATGACACACTGCTGAAAATTTGTATTCTGATGTTCTCCCCAGGATTCGAACCCATGCGTTTAGCGTAAACGGCGGACATGCTAATCTCTGCGCTACGGTGGCCTCCGTGCATCAATATTAACTTGCTTCAACTTGCTTCTTCAACAGGGGCTCTACTAATGACGACCACGTCTGCCATCCAATTATAGCTCAATGAATACATCCGAAATCGAACTCCATTAGCATCATCCACCATACAGCAATTTGTGGTATGATTTCGGGTTTCAGACTTACTGTCGAGATTGCGGAACAGTCAGTCGAAATTCGAAATGTCTTCCCATAAACGTATACGCGGAATCGGTTCAAACCTCAACCATTGCTAGGATCTCTCGTTCATAGGTAAGGTTAGGTTAGGTAAGAGTGGCAGTCCTTTTTTTGTTACCACAATAGCGACAGACCAAGGTCTTCGGTGGGAATCGAACCCACGACCCCCGCACTGGCACTCCGAGCACGTTACCAACTCAGCTACCGGGGCCCCCTCATTCGTAACTGATTCGCGACTGAAATAAGCAACTATCCTCCACGTACTTCCATCGGCCGTAAGGGATTGGTGCTAACCCTATTAGCTAGCATCAGAATGAATCTCGAGTTGTGCTTTAAAGTCGTTCGAAGCCAAAACAGATTCTTCGCAAAGTTTAGATTTCAATGTCTCAAATGCCATTCCCTGTCCACTTCGTTTTTCTCGTCAATTCTAAAGTCAGTTCGTTTAAGGGCTTGGCAATAGTTTGAAAATCTTTTACGAACTTTCCGAGGAATCTTCGTATCTCCGTCGCATTATCTCTCCCAAGAGATTCTGTGAATTAGAAAATTTATTTACGTAGGTATTGCATTTATATCGACGTAAAGTCAAACCATTATCTTCCAATATTTTCAAAAATCGTCTCATAACTTCCAACCCTTCTTTCGTTGTCCTTGTAAGAATAATAACATCATCTAGATAGGCTATTAGAACTTCTGGTTTAGAGATAGAAAGTACTTCTCTTGGAAAACTACGAGGGCCTAGAGAGAGAATATGATCGCTGCCCCGCCCATGATATTAAAATCGTTCTGGGAAATTTTAATGCGAAAATAGGGAAGGAAGACATTTTTGGTCCAACAGTCGGAAAGTTTAGCCTCCACAAGATAACGTCCAGTAATGGTTTGAGGCTGATAGATTTCGCCGCGGCAAAAAACATGGTAGTTAGTAGTACCAGATTTCAACATAATAATACCACAAAGCCACATGGCTGTCACCCGATCAAAGCACGAGAAACCAAATTGATCACATTGTGATAGATGGAAGGCATTCATCGAGCGTGTTAGATGTACGATCGATCCGTGGAGCGAATATAGATTCGGATCATTACCTTGTTGCAGCAAAGCTTCGCACCCGTTTGAACATGACGAGGAAAGTACGATCTGACACTGCACGGAAGCTGGACATTGAAAAGCTACAGACACAACAAATGGCAGCGGCATACTCCACTCGACTGACCCAACTGCTTGATGAAAGCACTCCTTGTTCCGATGATATAATGGCGCAGTGGCAAACAATTGCCCACTCCATGGAAAATGCCGCGAAATCCGTACTTGGGTACCGGAAGCCTCCTCCAAAAAACCTCCTACGACCAAGAGTGTCGAGATGCTACTGAAGCCAAGAATGCGGCATATAGAGCAACCCTGCAATCAGTAGCAACGCGCCAGATGAAGGAGAGGTATTAGGAGAAAAGGAGAGAGGAGAAACGTCTATTCCGCAGAAAGAAAAAAGAAATGGAAAGACGTGAGTGCGAGCGAATTGAGATGTACAGGAGTCAGAATGAAGTCCGGAAATTCTACCAAAGAATTAAGCACCAAACCGATGGCTTTGGTGCAGGCACATCCTCCTGCAGAGACAAAGAAGGAAATCTGGTAACTGACACAGATAACATGCTGAGGATATGGAAAGAACATTTTACCCAACTGCTAGTGTCCGATGTTGGCGGCGAAGAGGATACCGCAGAACCAATCCCTGATGATGGTATAGTATGTTTACCTCCTAGTCAGAATGAGGTCCAAGTAGCAGTGACCCGACTAAAGACCAACAAGGCAGCAGGAGCCGACGGGTTACCCGCTGAACTATTTAAGACCGGAGGCGACACGCTGATAACGCCGATGCATCAGCTTATCTGCGCAATCTGGCTAGAAGAACGCATACCCGATGATTGGAACCTCAGCATACTATGTCCCGTACACAAAAAAGGAGACAAGACGGAATGTGCCAACTACAGAGGAATAAGTCTCCTTCCCATCGCATACAAGATACTCTCGAGCGTACTGTGTGAAAGATTAAAACCTAAAGTCAATGAGATAATTGGGCCCTATCAATGCGGCTTTAGACCAGGTAAATCCATCCTAGACCAGATATTCACACTGCGCCAAATCCTGGAAAAGACCCGAGAAGGAGAAATCAACACCTACCACCTCTTTGTTGACTACAAACCCGCCTTCGATACCCCTTTACGTTCAAAGATATTTCAAGCCATGTCTGAGTTTGGTATCCCTGCAAAATTAATAAGACTGCACGATGACACTTGCTGATACGCGTTCCTCAGTAAGAATAGGAAAGAATTTAATACCAAACGAGGTTTCAGACAAGGAGACAGCCTATCGTGTGATCTATTTAATAACCTGCTGGAGAAGATTATACGAGATGCAGAAGTGAAAAGATATTGCACACTAATCACAAGAAAGCACATGCTACTCGCCTATGCCGACGATATCGATATCATAGGTCGGTCACCGGAAGTAGTAACTGCAGCTGGCAGTAAATGGAGATAAGACGAAATGGATAGTTTCCACTCTCAAAAAGCCTTGCAGAACCGAGCAGATAAAGAACATGGGAGCCACAACTTTGAGATAATCAGTAACTTTATCTACCTCGGCACCGCCGTAACCGAAACGAATGACACCAGTTTTGAGATAAAGCGAAGAATAATACTGGCAAACAGATGCTACTTTGGACTAAGTAAGCAGTTTAGAAACAAGGCCACATCTCGACAGACGAAGACTACACTTTACAAGACACTGATACTACCCGTTCTGAACAATGGGTACTTGTGAAAGCAGATGAGACAGTGCTTGGAGTATTTGAGAGAAAGATTCTTCGTAAAATATATGGACCAGTTTGCGTTAACGGAGAATATAGGCGACGTATGAACCACGAGCTGTATGAGCTGTATGACGACGATAGCATAGTTAAACGCATCAAAATACAACGGCTGCGTTGGCTAGGTCATGTTGTCAGAATGGATGAAGAAGCTCCAACAAAGAAGTCTTTTGATGGCAAACACGGTGGTACACGCAAACCGGGAAGACCAAAAGCCCGATGGAAAGATCAAGTTGTGGGAGACACCTCGAAACTTGGTGTCAGAGATTTTAGAATAAGCGCAGAAGATCGAGGCGCTTGGAACGCTATTCTACGTTCGGCTAGTGGAAGAAATATTCTGTAATAGCCAATTAAAGTAAAGTAAGTAAAGTCTCTTGGAAAGCTGCAGTTTAATTCGTAGAGTCCCTCTTGAGTGATAAACGTGGAATATGGTTTGAAATCTTCTTCAATCTCGACTTGATAATAACCCATTTTCAAATCTAACACGGCTTAATACATCTTTCCGAATAATTGCCCTAGTAAGTTTTCGATAATCGGTACCGGAAGTGGTTAACGAACAGTTATCTTATTTTATTGCCTGTAGCCGACACACATTCTCCGCTTGTCTTCTCTCTTAACGCGATATAAAATCTCGTTAACATAACACACTATCGGCTGTCGCGGTGTTACCAAATCGAAAAATCTTGGAAATAATTCTGGATTTTTTGGACGGTAGAGATATGAACACGAAACTTCAATGTTGAGGGTTTTTTTGCAAAGAAAGTAACGTCATTATTTCCTTCATAACTTTTCTTTCTTCCAGTACGTGTTTACTTCATTAATATATTTTAAAGTCCTCTTGTAGATGCGATTTCAAATATTCTCAAATCGCACAGCACCGATTCCAAAGTTTCAAGTAGACCCACATGTGTACTAACAAACTACAAAAGTTTCTACATCCTAGTTATAAACGTGCGAGAAACAGATAGTGTACTAAAAAGGCTCATTTTAGCGAGGTTTGTACCTTATTTTGGCCAGTTGGAACGCTTTTTATAGCATATTGGTACTTTTATTATTATTTTTCTTTAAAGCACCTTTTATTTATAAACTGTGAAAAACCATGATTATATCTCTAATAATTTTTTATTGCAATAGTCGTCGAAAATATCTTTCCAAAACTGTATAGTACATGCATAAAAATTGTATGGTTTTCCCCCTAAATAAATTTGCAACCTCAGATGAAAAATTCTTTCGGAGGAGTCGAAAAATCTTGTAGTTGACCTCGTGTTTTTTGATTTGCGAAGATTGAATGATTTAAACGGCGTATGACAGATAAGTGTTCAGCCTATAAAATAAATGTTTGAAACGGTTACTAAATTTGTGGAAAAATTTTAAGTGGAGTAAAAATTTTTTTAATCTTAGATTTTTTCTATCCTTTTTAAGGCTTTAATATTCTAAAATTATCAACCAACACTAAAAAAGAAATAACATTTTTTAACTTAAAATTTGCATCATAATTTGTAATTTAGTTTTTTTGGTTGTGAAGTTGTGAAGCGTATAACTTTAAGTAGGAAAGGACAATATTTACCTTTTTTTATTATTCGGGGAATTTTGTAACCTTTCCAATGGTATCCATTGGTAAAGAAATAATGCCACAAACCCAAAAATGTCGACGATACCTCCAAACAAATTTTTCTAACTTCAATATCCCATAAAAATTTATAGATGTTGTAGGATTTTAAGGGGTCTAAAGAATCATGACGATCGGCCTATACATGCCTATTTGGCAGCACTTGGACCTATTAGGGTCTCCAAATTGCGTCTCATTCACTATGTCAAGTTTCGTCTAGATATCGTTATCCTTTCAAATGTTATAGAATTATTCCAACTATTTTTCGACTGTGGGACATGTCTACCAAACATTTCTTAAACCATTTAATTTTTACATTTTTCGCCTCTAAAAAAGATTGGGACGACTACGGGAAGCCAAACTTTTTTGAATTGAGTTAACGGGCATTCGAAGAGCGTATTTTGAAAATATGCAGAGGGTTATTTTGGATATATTTTTTATTTTCCATCAAAGTTGAAAAATAGAGATAAAATGGGTACTTTTTATATAGTGACAAAGACATCATTATTATTATTATTTTTTTTTTTTTGATAATTCTACACTTATTACATATATCCTTCCATAGACAAAATAAAAAATTACAATTCCTTCAATCCCATGGCAGCCGGTTGTACGCACAGGATTGACCCGATGGAACCTTCATCGGCAAGGGCTGCCGCCTCAGTGTACGTGTTCGTCTTTTTTCGTCATGGGAGAGGCACATCCCGGAGTGTCTTCTCCGTACGCTTCTGGTCCGTGCCGGGATTGAAAAGAACCCCGGACCCTGGTTCTGTTCGGTTTGCCAGAACCGCCTTCATCATCGGTCGGTGTCGGTGAGGTGTAACCGGTGCTTGGAGTGGGTACATTTCCGTTCTTACTCTGGCCTAACCTCGCTACGGGAGTATAGTCATACTGGCTATGTCGTTAGGTGCTGTGCGAACATAGCCAGCAGTGGGTCACAAGCGTCGCCGTCGTCGCTTTCGGCGTCCTCGTCGTCGGACTATGTGACCCCTCCGACCTCTCCCGTACGGCAATTTATGCAACGACAGCACCCTAGCCCTACTATTGCCAGGCCAGTGCCGGGAAGTGTATCGTTCTTGCAGTTAAACTGCAACGGACTGCGTGGCAAGATTGATGAAATCGTTGATTTTATGAGTCGGAAGAGCATATCGGCCGCAGCGATCCAGGAGACAAAACTGACCAACACCTGCAGCTTGCACAGTTGTCACGGTTACAATGTGCTACGTAAGGATCGCTCAATGAATGGAGGTGGGGGATTGGCCTTCGTTATACACCATTCCGTGCAGTATAGACCTATCTCGCCTGCGCTTGACGCTAGTGACCCATACATGGAATGTATGGGGTTAGCAGTCAGGTCTGGTACTGCTGAGATAGAGATATACAACGTGTATATACCGCCGGTTGGTAGCTGTATCCCGACTAATGGCCAGGCTTACAACCCCAACATAAGTGGGTTGCTATCTGGCCATAGTCGTCTGGTTCTGGGGGATTTTAATGCACATCACACGTCATGGCATTTCTCCTAGGTAACGACCAGCGTGGCATAGCTTTGGCAGAGCAGATAGATAGCTCCACGTTTTGCACGGTGAATGAGGATGCCCCCACTAGGATTACGAGGAGGTGCAGCAGCTCGCCCGACATCTCAATTGCATCCCCTGATCTCCCGAGTGACGTATCCTGGCAAGCCGTCATCTCTTTTGGGTCAGACCACCTCCCCATAATTCTCACCATCGACCGACCACCCGACTTCATAACCTCTGAGCGCCGGACGTTCATCAATTATAAGAAGGCCGATTGGACTGGTTTCGGAGAGTATACCAATCGCCGCTTCAATGAACTGCCACCCCCCTCTGATGTGCTTGTGGCCGAGAGGAAATTCCGAGACATCATCAACGCAGCAGTCGCTCGCTTTATACCAGCCGGTCGAATACCACAAGTGCGACCCAATTTCCCGGCGCAAGCAGTGGTACTCGCAGACGAGCGTGATGGGATTCGTGCTATGGACCCCGCTAACCCCAAAATCAGCGAGCTGAATCTGGAAATAAACAGGGTAGTCAACGAACATAAGCGGAATTTGTGGCTGGAACACTTGGAGCAATGTAACTTAGGCACCGGTGCAGACAAACTGTGGGCCACTGTTAAGTCTCTCTCGAACCCCGGAAGACGGGACGACAGGACCTCAGTCACTTTTGGCGAGATAACCGTGACTGATCGGAAGAGATGCGACAGGTTGTTCAACCGTCAATTTATTGTGCATCCCGAGACGGACAGGGCAAGGAGGAGAGCCATTCGCCGTATTCGTGGTCTCCGAGCCGATGAACAGCCATCACAATTTACCGTGGGCGAAGTTACGAATGTCATCCGTGGCGCCAAATCTTCAAAGGCGTTGGGCCCCGACGGAATCTCTACATTGATGCTGAAGAATCTGGATTTACTTGAAGTTGAGTACCTTACCACTGTCCTTAACCTGTCATTGAACACTCTTATAGTTCCCGATGTCTGGAAAATGGGCAGAGTGATCCCGCTACTGAAGCCTGGTAAAGACCCGAGTTTGGGGGAGTCGTACAGACCGATCTCCCTTCTCTCACCAGTGGCTAAGACGCTTGAGGCATTACTCCTCCCGAGCCTCGTAGGAGAATTTCCATTCGCCGAGCATCAACACGGATTTCGGAGACTGCACAGCACAACAACAGCTTTGCATGCCATCACCACACACATTTGCCGTGGCTTCAATCTACCCAGGCCATGTGATAGGACGGTCCTCGTGGCACTGGACCTATCGAAGGCATTCGACACGGTCAGCCATGCCAAATTATTTGAGGACATCGCTAACACGTCCCTCCAGCCAGGCCTGAAACGTTGGGTCGCGAATTATCTGTGTGGCCGCCAGTCATTTGTGGAATTTAGGGATAAGAAGTCAAAACACCGTAGAGTGAAACAGGGAGTTCCCCAAGGTGGGGTGATATCTCCGGCTCTGTTTAACCTCTACCTATCCTCCATCCCACCTCCTCCAGACGGCATAGAGATCGTATCATATGCGGACGATTGTACGATCATGGCATCAGGCCCCCCACCCATTGATGACATCTGCGATAGGTTGAACGTCTACCTCAACGAGCTTGCCTCATATTTCGCTGCAAGAAATCTGAAGATATCTGCCACCAAATCTTCAGCCACACTGTTCACTACAAATACGCGTGAGGTGAATTCTGAGCTGACTGTGATGGTCGATGGAGAAATGATCCGACCATCAAGTGTCCCAAAATACTTGGCGTCACATTTGACAGCTCCTACACTTTCTCCCCACATGCCACAGCAATCTGCAATAAAGTCAAGTAGAAACAAGGTCCTCAAGTCACTCGCTGGCAGCACTTGGAGTGCAGACAAAGAAACCTTGTTGACCACGTACAAAGCAATTGGCCGGTCTGTGGTAAGTTATGCAGCGCCAGTGTGGTCACGTCAACTTTGTGACACGCAGTGGAATAATATTCAGATCTGTCAGAATGCCGCCCTCCGAACTGCGACGGGCTGTCTCCTTAGTTCTCATGTAGACCACCTCCATCAGGAGACAAAGATCCTACCAGTGCGAAGACATAACTACATGCTGTCTAAGCAATACCTTTTGGGCTGTTATCGAAGAAATCATCCAAATCATCATCTTGTGGATAGATACCTACCGCCCAGAAGCCTTAAGGTAGATCTACACGATCTAGAGCGTGAGGTCCAGCACTACAAGAGAGAACCTCTAGATCAAGCGGCATATCAAGCGGGTCTGAACAACATTCATGCAGACACAGTAGCAGACGCGTTAATTGGCTACCGGGTGAATGTAGTCCTTGGAGAACGACCGCCACCCATTGCACCCGAAGAAATCGACCTGCCCCGGCAAACCAGAGTGGTTCTGGCTAAATTACGTTCCGGCAGATGCAGCCGCCTCAATTCCCACAGAGCTAGGATTGATGCCGACGTGCAAGATGTATGTCCCGATTGTAACCAGGGACCGCACGATACACGTCACCTGTTTAACTGCCCGGCCAGACCCACTCGACTCAGACCCAGATCCCTGTGGACGCACCCCATCTTAGTCGCGGAGTTCCTGGGTCTTGACACTCAACAGAATCAAGCAGACGAAAGATAGTACACAATAAACTGCTACAACAACAACAACAATCCCTTAACTAGTTTTCGAGGTATAACACATGAAACCGGACCAAAATATCTAAAAATTTTATTTTTTTGAAAATCGAAAATGGTAAAATTGGACCAGCGATATCTCCCAAAATAAAAATTCCACGTTTGTGTGCGTACCATTTTTGAAATCGTTGAAATGCTTTAAATAAAGCAGGTTCTTTGATTTTTGCCACCTGTTTCCTCTGTCCGCGCCATAGTGCGTCGTGAGCTTAACTACGTTGCATCGAATTTTGAATCCTCTAACACAGAATGTATCTACCAATGATCATTTCATATGCCATGTTATCGTCTTGTATTATCAACATATATTCCTACGATATTTGGTCAATTTCCAATTTAAGGTTTACTTTTTCAAAACACTCGTTCTAGCTACCAACGAAACCTGTTAATGTAACATTTCTCTTTAACACCGTATTTGTCCGAGAGTGATTTGCTAATTAAACTACGAGAACTTTCACAGTCGATTAGAGCATTCACGTTATCTGTTTTTTGACAGGACATTAATCTGATTACAATTCGGATTTTGCATTCTTTCTACAGTAGACAATGGATATGAGAAAGTAAAAAAAATCCTAATGTTTTTTTATATGCGTTTTGATCCTATACATAATTATTCTATATAAGAAACTAGTTTCTTATATAAATACATATAGATGTAAAAAATTTGTATATCCACCACTATAGGATGAGGGTATACTAATTTCATCATTCCGTTTGTAACACCTAGAAATATTCTTCTAGGACCACTTAAAAATATATATTCATTTCATTTATTTCAAAACATGTAATACAAAGACATAAGATATTTACATTATGCTTACATTATTTTTAACATGTAAATCAAACTACTCAATATCGAAGCATTTAATCCTAAACAGTAGATCATATAAATTAGAATAAGAAAACGTTATTGCAAAGCAAAATACTACTCTTGATCGTCATGATATTTTAAGCCGATCTACTCATGTCCATCTGTCCGTCTGTCGAAGGAGCAAAGCAAAGCGCCTGAACTTTGGTTGGAAATGAAACTTTGCACGATGACTTTTCCTTATATCTCAATATATGTACCATGTATGATTCCAGTTGCTTCTAAACCTGATAAGCTCCCATATAAACCCATCTCCCGAATATATTTCTTGAGCCTCTAGAAGGCTCTATTTTTTCCGATTTAGCTGAAATTTTGCACTAGGACTTTTCCTATGACCTCGAACAGTTGTATCGTGTATGGTTCTAATCGGTTAAAACATTATATAGCTCCCATATAAACTATAATTTTTAAACCTCTAGAGGACGCAATTCTTATCCAAGCATACACAAAATCAATGGAGTTTTTTTTTTGTATCCCATTATCTTTTTCTAGTTTCTGCCTAAAAAGAGGAATATAAGATTCCGCCCAGCCGAACTTAAAACAATTTTACATGTTTTCTTTACTAAATTAAAAAATTATGTACATTTGACGAATTATAAATATGGCGAAATATTTGCATCTCGAAGTAACGAACCTCGTCTGCCTACTTTAGGTGAGCAAATTCAAGGACCGATCGCCGCAAGGCGAGATTGTCTTTGATTAATTATAGGCTCCAATAACTCCCCTTGTTTTATCATTTATCCGAGGCACTCAATGCTTAACCTAGAGCTGGTGGCGCCCGCCCTTCCACTGAGATTCGCAATCAATGTTGCAGCTACTCCGTATACCTACGGAGCATTCCACTATCCACAAACTGTGGACGCGCCCGGTAGATATCAGTTAAGCTTATCATAACGATCCGAGCTTAATGTTTTTTCTTTTAGCAATCGACAAACATAGACCCACACTTTTGCATGTTTTGCAACATAAGCCCGCGGGGTTGGAAGTATCGTGCGAATGAAGAAGATCGCCTCCCCGATATGAACATATTCATATGACAACTCACTTTTGGTCTGTGTGTGTGTGTTTTTTTTTTGTTTTTTCCACCACCAGGATTGCAAAAATTTTACGCAAAGGTATTAATCAACTGAAAAAAGCAAGTTTTCGAAGTAGACTCAGGTGCCGGCTACACTCTTATACCAATAACAGATTTTGAAAAACTCAAATTAAGCTTAAAGCTTCAAACAACCAAGCTTAAAGCTTCAATCCCATGGTAGCCGGTTGTACAAACCGGATTGACCCGATGGGATCCTTCATCGACAAGGGATGCCGCCTCAGTGTACGTGTTCGTCTTTTTTCGTCATGGGAGAGGCACATCCCGGAGTGGTTCTGTTCAGTCGGTGTCCGTGAGATGTAACCGGTGCATAGAGTGAGTACATTTCCGATCTTGCTCTGGCCTTACATCAATATGGGAGTTTTCTCATACTGAATATGTTCCAAGGTGCTGTGTACCTTCTACGTCCTCGTCGTCGGACTATAGGTAGCTGTGTCCCACTTAATCGACAAACTTACAAACCCGACATAAAAGGGTTTCTATCTGGCCATAATCGTCTGGTTCTAGGGGACTTTAATGCGCATCACATTGCATGGCATTCTCCCCTAGGTAACGCTGGTCGTTACCTAGGGGCATAACTTTGGCGGAGCGGATTGAAGGCTCTATGTTTTGCACGGTGAATGAGAATACCGCTACCAGGATTACGAGGAGGTGTAGCAGCTCGCCAGACATTTCCATTGCATCCCCTGATCTCCTGAGTGACGTATCCTGGCAAGCGGTCATCTCTTTGGGTTCAGACCACTTCCCCATAAGTCTCACCATCGATCGACCACCCGACTTCGTAACCTCTGAGCGCCGTACGTTTATCAATCAGAGAGTACACCAATCGTCGCTTCAGTGAACTGACACCACCCCTTACACGCACGCCACTAACCCAAGAATCAGCAAGCTGAGTCTGGAAAGTCTAAACAGGGTACTCAACGAACATAAGCGGAATTGTGGCTGAAACACTTGGAGCAATGTTAATTAGGCACCGGTTTAGGCAAGCTGTGGTCTTCTATCACTCTCGAACCCCAACGGTCTCAACACCTTGATGCTTTAGAATCTAGATTTACCTGGAGTTAAGTACCTTACTACTGTCCTCAACCTGTCTTTGAACATTCTTATAGTTCTCGATGTCTAGAAAATGGGCAGAGTAATCCCGCTACTGAAGCCTGAAAAGGACCAGAGTTTGGGGGAGTCGTACAGACCGATCTCCCTTCTCTTACGAGTAGCAAAGACGCTTGAGGCATTACTCCTCTCGAACCTCGTAAGAAAATTTCTATTCGCTGAGCATCAACATGCATTTCGAAGACTGCATTGCACAACTGCTTTCGAAGGCATTCGACACGGTCAGCCATGCCAAACTATTTGAGGACATCGCCAACACGTCCCTCCAGCCAGGCCTGAAACGCTGGGTCGCGAACTATCTGTGTGGTCGCCAGTCATTAAAGGAATTTAGGGATAAGAAATCGAAGCACCGTAGAGTGAAACAGGGAGTTCCCCAAGGCTAAGTGATATCTCCGGCACGGTTTTACCTCTACCTATCCTCAGTTCCACCCCAATCCAGACGACATAGAGATCGTATCATATGCGGAAGATTGTACGATCATGGCAACAGGCCTCATATTTCGCTGCAGGAAATCTGAAGATATCTGCCACCAATTTTTCAGCCACATTGTTCACTACAAATACGCGTGAGCTGACTGTGATGTTGTTGTTGTAGCGGTGTGTTAAACACTGAGGAGGCAGCCCTTGCCGATGAAGAAATCCATCGGGTCAATCCGGTACGTACAACCGGCTGCTATGGGATTTGGCTGACTGTGATGGTCGATGGAGGAATCTTTCCGACCATCAAGTGTCCCAAAATACTTGGCGTCACATTTGACAGTTCTTACACATTCTCCCCACATGCCACAGCAATTTGCGATACAGTCAAAAGTAGAAACAAGGTCCTCAAGTCA
Source organism: Stomoxys calcitrans (assembly GCF_963082655.1). Lineage (NCBI taxonomy): Eukaryota > Metazoa > Arthropoda > Insecta > Diptera > Muscidae > Stomoxys > Stomoxys calcitrans. The sequence goes on along the minus strand of NC_081556.1, from coordinate 65,305,906 downwards.
CTTGGTGGCAGCACTTGGGGTGCAGACAAAGAAACGTTATTGACCGCGTACAAAGTCTGTGGTAAGTTATGCAGCGGCAGTGTGGTCTCGTCAACTTTGTGACACGCAGTGGAATAATATTTAGATCTGTCAGAATGCCGCCCTCCGAACTGCGACGGGCTGTCTCCTCAGTTCTCATGTGAATCACCTACATCAGTAGACAAAGATCCTACCAGTGCGAAGATATAACTACATGATGTCCAAACAGAGTTCCTGGGTCTTGACACTCGACGGAATCAAGCAGACGAAAGATAGTTCGCGATCATAACCTTCGTCCGGAAGATTCGCCGAAGATTGTTTGAAGATCGAAAATGTTTGCAGGGAAGGCATCGTTGCATCACTCCATTCGATGGATGATGAAATCGGTCTGCTATTCGCGTAAAAACACATTTCTTTTTCAATTGATCGACTTTTAATTTTCTAAGACTTTCCAATCCGGCAAACTAAAACTGTATCGTTGTGTGTCTTTCCTTCGCGCATTTGCAACGTATTCCTTTTGGATATGTTCACACAAATCCTCTTACGATTAATTCGTTTTACGATTTCTCCGCAGAAGCAACCTAAAACATTAAGATAATTATTGTTTTCAATCGTCCACGTCTGGTTTGTCCGCAGCTTTAAACAAATTCATTTCACTCCTGGTAATTGTAAGGATAGCCGCTTTTATCGTTTTAGAAAAATATGAAAACACTATGTTTTAATATAAGGAAAGTCTTTAATAAACGTTCTTTTCATCAGTGAGTTCAGTGTGCTTCTATTTCACAAGTCTACTCCTACTTAACTACAAATGGTTGTATCAAATAGGGCATAAAGTAACAAAACAAGACTTCATTTCATGGTTTAATAATTTAAGTTAAAATCATCTCTGACAGAGGGATGGGTACCCCAAACTTATAGTGAAGGAAGCTCTCGATTCCTACAATCTTAATTAAAAAGTAAGATGTCCAAAAAGACCACAGTATTTGAGACATTTGAGATGCTTGGCAGTTAAAGTTACAAATAACAGAAAAGCCCACTGTGCAAAAACTTCACTTATAGTGAAGCCTTCAATCTAAATCGACAAGCATTAAAGTTACAAGTAAAAAATAACATAAGGTCCAAGGACGCTTTCGATCCCTAAAACCATAAACCAAGTAGAATATCCAAAAATACCACAGTATTTGTGATATTTTGTATTCAAAGTTAAAGTTAGAGTTAACATAAGGGCCCATTGTGCAAAATCTAAGAGCGATGCTGGGTACCCACTTATAGTGAAGGACGCTCTCGATGCCTACAATCTTAAACAAAGCAGAATATCCAAAAATTCCACAGTATTTGAGATATTTTGCGTTTAAAGTTAAAGTAAGAATTAACAGAAAGGCCCACTGTGCAAAAACTAAGAGAAATGCGGGGTACCCACTTATATTGAAGGAAGCTTTCGATGCCTATGGTTGCCTGGTGTGACAAGGACTCTAAAGAAAGTGTGCTTTCACAGTATGTTGGATAACGTACAGGGTATTGCGGCGGTGCTGATATCGGGAGCGAATAGTGCTCCAAGAGCAGCGCTGAGTGGAATACTTGATCTGAAACCTTTGCAACCACCTTAGTGTACAACACCGAGTGAAGCGGCGCAAAATTTCAAAGACCTATTAAGGACTCGATTTGCATTTGCAGTAGTAGAAGAATTAAAAATTAACCCTGTTCGTAACCGTTCAACAAACCACACGTTTCTTATTATCATAACAACAATTTCAAATGGTTTCTCGTGCTAATCAACTAAAAGCGAATTTAGTTTTGCCGGACCTAGTCTTATATGCCCTATTTACATGGATCGCATTCGTAAAGTCCAGAGGATAATTTTTCATAATCCGAAACTAATTGGAGGTCATACCAGTAAAAGCTTAAATCGATTGAGGTGATCCTATAGTCTGATGGATCATTTTTCATAATCCGAAACTAATCGGAGGTCATAAGAGTAAGTGCAAGCGCATAGAAGTTGGAAGTCGTAACAGAACACGACATTCAGCCAAAACGAAAAATTACTGTACCGGGAGTCGGTTCTGGAGCGAGACAAAAAATCACCGAATCGTTAATTTTATTAGTATTTACATATTATCCCGACTTCTATCAGAATCAATTCAAAAACTTTTATTTAGTACTTACCTTGGAGGTGCCCAGTCATGGCGAGTGCAATCTAATAATGTACCCACATACGTTTTACCCCTCCATGTAACATTAACAACTAGAACGCCACCTTCAGTCTCATGCCAAACGATGCCTTCAAGTGTAACAGAAGTTCCAGGCTCACAAGGCCCCAAGCAATCTGGTTCTGTTATAGTACCCACAGATGTTCCAACACAAATATCCACAGTTTCTTTATTAACAGTGTTCATTTCTGGAACCTTGTAATCATTATGCTTTGCTCGTTTTGTGGGAGGAGATTTTAAATTATCGTCCGCCAAGGAGTTTGGGCTCAAATTTGCGCCTATTGGCGTGGTAGAAACATTAGATTTGTTTATGTGTGCTGCAACAGAAATGGAGTGTGAAGTTTGTTTTGTTTGTGAAGATGGTGTGCTTGTAATTGGCAGTTTTATGTCAGCATTATTTGAAGCTGCTACCGCAGCCAATTGCGCCGCAATGTGAGACGATATTTTGATGTTACTCCCGCTACAATCCCTGTTTGGTGGGCCTGGCGTGTTTGCTGTGCCACTTATCGTCGAGGAATGTGAAATTACTGGGGAACTACCCTCTGTGGTAGGAACCGACAAAAGTGTCGCTGCAGAACTGGACGTTTCTGAAGACGGAATGAAGACTCCTGGTGGGACGACCGTACTATTTACGTTCGAGTGTGGTAGACGTTGCACGTTACCTTCATTTCGGCGTGTGCACGTACTACTGTTGCACGAAGTTGTAGAATCACTAATATTACAATTGCAAATGTTCTTATCATTTAAATCTTTTTCATTATTTTGACCGATATTCTTATCGTTTACATTACGAATGGAATGCGAAGACTTTTCTTTTATCTTATCACGACGATGACCTGAACTAGAACGTTTACTACTCGTCACGGTTGATGAATTCGTAATATTCGCCGCTAATGGTGCACTCGTAACAATATTTCCACCATTGCCATTACCAGAAGGGAACGTATTATTACCACTATTACATGCATTCTTTTTGCTTCCTCCAGGAAGCGGATTGCTTTGAGTTGCTGAGGTTCCAAAATTGTTTTGACATGCCAAGGAAATTGGATTTGAACCCGGCGTTGTAGTTGAACTTTCACTTGCATTGTTGCTGCATGTTCCAACAACACCGCTTACAACTCCATTTTGTAACTGTTCTGTAGCTTTCACAATTTCATGCTTTGCTTCTGAACTTTTTGTACCAGGCTTGGTACGTTTAATTTTCATTTTTAACCCTTTGTCGAGTGTAGCTTGGTGATCAATAGACATCTTTGAGTTTAACTTATTGCTATTAAGTGTTTGTGCTGCACTCTGATTGTTATTAGCATTACTAATTCCTCCGGAGACAGTTATGGCACTAGTGCTGCTACTGTTTCCACCTTGCGATGACATAGTGTGTGAAACACTCACTTTATTTAACTGGAAACTTAATTCAACAGGTATTGAGCGATTTGTGATTCCAAAAGGCGTTTCGGATAATGCTGATATTGAAACTTCCGTGAGTTTTGATGTAGGGTTTGCTACTTTAGTAAGACATACAATGTCATTTCCATTTTCATGGAAAGTTCCATCTTGGTTTATAATGCGACGTTTTCGTGATGCCTTACATTTGCTGTCAGTCTTTTCACAGCCAAACTTTTGATAAATATTAGCCTTTAACGATTTTTCTATATCTGCATCCAACTCATTTAATATCTCCGGTATTCCGCTAATATCCCACTCCTCCTCACATTCAAAGTTTGTATCTTTGGAAATATTTTCATTCAGTATTTTTGAACTATTAATGTCCTCATTTACAATACTTGTTATTGAATCTGAAAATAAAACGATAAATATTTATCTTGAGTAATTTGAGGAACAAATCTACAATTAACATATTGAGTAGCTTGTTCGTACCAGAAAACTAAACAATGAACCTCATTTCTCCCCAAAAACCCTTTTAATAAATATGTTGCAAGCAAAAAAAAAATGATATCGTCTGATCTAGTTATGTCTATGCTTTACATTTAGTAAAGCAATTGGTACTATTTGGTACTTTCTTTGTAAATTGAACTAGAGTTCTAAAAGGATAAGGGTGAAAAGAAATATGGAAAAATAGTACTTGTAACGAGAGATAAGGTTCGTTTAGTACCACAATTTGTACCATTTGGTACTTTCTTTACAGATGAAACTAGAGGTGTGAAATTTTGCATGTAGTTACAACAAGGAAATAAGTGAATGGTGACTAAATGATCTACTCAAAATTCGTACATTTTGGTAGCAAAATTGGTAACATTTGGAACTTTACGGATGGAGCTAGAGGTCTGAAATTTGGCATGCAGGTGCAACTAGGGAAAATATGATGGTGCTCATGATCTTTTTACAATTCGTACATTTTTTTCACCAATATTGGTACCATTTGGTACTTAAATAATCTATTCACAATACGAACATTTTGGTACCAAAATTGGTAACATTTGGAAATTTCTTTATAGATGGAGCTAGAGGTCTGAATTTTGGCATGTAGGCACGAGAAAATATATAATGGAAGACTAAATGACCTATTGAAAATTCGTACATTGTGGTACCAAAAAGTGCAAAATAATACGATATAGCTTATCTTCGCCTACAGGAACAGCTAGAATTAAGCAATGTGACAAACATTATCGCAGGGATAACTACGAGGGTTGCCTTTTATGTTTCGGGATTGAACTACCCTTGTGTTGCAATCTGCCAACTGACAGCTCTATCGTAAAGCTTGACATTTTTGAGGTTATACATACTCAGAACGTTTTGACATACGAGTGCTATTTGTTACTGTAATCAAAGTAACTTAAACGATTCATCTCTCCCAAAAAATGGAATTAAATCGTGAACATATTCGTGCCATTATTTGTTACAACTTTCGACGTCGATTAACTCAATAACAGTGCATTGATGAACTTAATGCAATTTTTGGCAAAGAAGCTCCATCAAGGACCAGTGTTTATTGATGGTATGGTGAATTCAAACGAGGTTGTAGTTCACTCCAAGACGAATTTCGAGAAGGTCCTTCAAAAGTTGTTGTTCCAAAAATCATTGTTGCTGTGCGCCTACTGATATTGCAAGATCGTCATATCACCTATCGTAAGATTGAGACAACCTTAGGCATAAGTGGGACCAGCATACATTCAATACTGCATGAACATTTGCCCGTCAAAAAAATTTGTTCGCGTTGGATCCCACACAATTTGTCAATCGCTCAAAAAAAAAAAGGCGCGTGTCGATTGGTCGAAAGAAGTGCTCCAAAAATATGATTTCGGTGCTTCGAAACACGTCTATGACATCGTGACAGGTGATGAATAGTGGATTAACGCGTATGAGCCCGAAAGTAAACAGCAGTCGACTGTATGGGTGTTTCAAGATGACCCAAATCTAACAAAAAAAAGTTGCTCGCGCACGGAGTACTTCCAAGCAAATGATCGTACCACTAAAACAACGCAAAACAGTCAATTCTGAGGGGTACACAACCATTTGTTTGCCAGTTGTCTTCCAAAAAATCAGGAAAACCAACCTCCGAAGACGGATCACTCTTCACCATGACAATGCGAGCTCTCTCACATCGGCTCAAACAACTGCATTTTTGAGCGCTCAAAACATCGATTTGATGGGTCATCCGTCGTATAGTCCTGACTTGGCACCGAATGACATATTTGTATTCCCGTACGTAAAAAATAAAATGAGAGGTCAACTTTTTTTGACACCTGAAGAAGCGGTTGATGCGTTTAGAATGCACGTTTTGGAGATCAGAGTGGCAAAAGTGCTTCGACAATTGGTTCAAACGCATGCAAAATTTTATAGACTTTATGTTAGGCAAGGTTTAAATGGCAGTCTGCCATAAGACTCACTTAGACGTTTTCCTCCATTGTGATACCACAGGAACAGAAGTAGGAAGATGCCTTCTAATTCTTACCGTTGAACCATCCAGATCATTTTAAAAGGCATTAAAGGTCTGACAACTGCAGTATATACCCAATGCATGACACGCGGTCTAAACCGCAACTTGTAGTCAACTTGTATCTCCTGCTGAAAAGAAATACTTCCGACTTGCACGGATTTATACCTAGACAACTTTCGGTAGCCCACTTTGCCCACTAAGAGATATACATCCTGAAGTATATCACTTAGAGTGCTGGGAAACTTTCCCCTAACTGCAGTAGCCACGTCATCAGCATACGCGACCACTTTTACACCTTTTGCTTCCAGAGACAATAATATATTGTTAATGGATATATTCCAAAGTAGAGGAGACTACTGTCTCAACACCTTCTTGTGGTGTTCCTCTGCTGTTCCCATGCTGCTGCCGCGATAAGAGATCTCCAGGGATCTTTGCCCCAACATATGTTTCTATCAACCTCTCAAGAGTCTTCAGCATAAAGGATGACAGACTAATAGGACGAAAATCTTTCGCCTTCGTGTGATAAGATTTTCCTGCTTTCGAAATGAAAATAGCCTTCGTGTCCCTCCACGGGTATATATGACATTCTGATACAAGTAGAGTATAGCTCCCTAAGTCAGGGGACCAATCTATCAGACACAGCTTGTAATTCTACCGATGATACATCATCAGGGCCTAGCGACTTAAAGCAGTCGAAACTTCTTATCGCTCAAAGGATTTTGGCTCAGACACAATTTCCCTAATAATCTTCGACGAATACAAACCAGTGCCAATATCTTCTGGCTTCACGTTGTACGTTTTAGAATTTCCCGGGAAGTTCTATACATTGCTCATACATTTTCGGACTTCTAAATATATCCCACTGTAATAGGTCTCGAGGACAGAATCCTCCTTAGCCTAGAAGCCTCACATGTATGGAGCTGCAGAATTATACCCAGGATTTTTTCTGAGCCTTTCTCAGCTCGCCCTTATATCTTCTTAACACAGCCAGGAACTTCGTGATCCGCTTGACCACTATGTCTATATCCTCCGCTTTTCCTCTTCTAGTCTAGAAGGGATAGACCCGCAGAACTTGTGCCGAAATTTATGCCAATCCATTCCCCGTACCCTTGAGTAGTTTATATCCCGAAATTTTGAGTCCACGAACCATTATATAAGAACCACGTCAAATCTTTCTGCCATCAGGAAGACCTTAAGTGCCGCTGAAGAGGCCTTACAATGGTGGAGATTTATCTGTAGAAACCTCGTGTTCTGATTCCACTAGGAGTTCATCCTCACAAGATTCGTTAGATCATGTCATGATGAGCTTCCGTACTCATTCAGAGGCAGGTGAGAAAGCTGTTGAACCACTCTTTCTCAGGACACTGAACACTTGCGGTGTCGACGATTCCTCCTTAGATGCTTCACTAGCTGCTACTGTCGAGGTACTTTCTGAGTTCCGTGCTTCCCCGCTGGCGCACACCATGAGCCCAACCCCTTCAGACTTGTTGAGGTCTGCGAGACAGCTGGAGTTAAGTACGAATACTGCATGTCTCCGATCACCAACAGCCTCATCCAATCTACCAATCTTCCAGTCGGTGATTGAATGATTTGAATTACATATCGATTCAGGTTCAGAGGGAATCTTTGGTATTCAAGCATACACCATTGCTAGAGAAGGACTATCTTCCTTCTTGACTAAATCTAGTGCTGCACCTGGCCAGTTCTCACCAATCTTTTTTAGCGCACATTTCAACTGAACGTTGGTCCCCGAATGCAATTAGTCTGTATCGGCCGCGATACCAGCCTTCATCGTCACAAACTGGAGTAGACCCAGAAAATTCCACAAGGACATCGGATTATACTGATACAGTCCATTGACTATTCCAATTATTTCTAGGTATGCAGCCCTGTACTTCTCCCTTGTCGACAACTGCCGTCACCAAACCGGCCCTAGCGACATTAGCAAAGGTTCTTGGACCCATCTTAGTGTTATTCGCCCTAGTTCTTTTAGACGTGGGATGCCTAGTATGGTAGTACTCCTATTTTAACAAATTCCTCAACTAAAGAATTTGTTGAAAGTCAAAAAAATTTCAATAGTTTTGTCTGTCAAGTTTCTTGTAGAGACTTACTTATGTACTTCAACAAATTATGACTTCGATTCAATGCCAAAATTCGTTGAGAATTAAAAGTTTCACATACAAATTTGGTAGTTGTTCTTTTAAGAGTTTTTTTTTGTGTAAGATCTTTGCTTAACCTAGTCTTCCCAATATTGAGAGAGTCGGTGTAATCTCGTCGCCGCCCCCCTGTCTGTTAGGCGTTACTGAGTGTCCCGCCGGCTTGTATAAATAGACCAATTACAGATTTAATTCAAATACAAAAAAAGGAGAAAAATAAACGGGAATGCGGAAACTTTTGAAATCTAGTAAAAAAATAGCCATATTGGCTTTAAGATTTTGGGGTCCCAATTTTGAATTTAAAACGTTTCTTAATACATCTCCTTTATGAAAATCCAAAAAAATTAGTATATCTTTACGGCAAGAGTATCCTATTTAGAAAATTTGGGAAATTTTTCACAAAAAGTCGAAACGTCTACTTCTTGCAAAACTCGAAAAGTCGGCTTTTCGATAAAGTCGACTTTTTGCAAAAAAAGTCAAATGTCTTAAAGTCGACTTATGCCAATTTGATAAAAGTCCAAAAGTCGACTTTTCATCCCAACTTGGGATCTCTACCTAATGAACGAATTAATTGATATTGATAGGCGTTATACTTAATAAAATGGATGTCAAAACTTAACGCAAACTGAAATCAACTCGACAAAAGCCAAAGCCGGGTTCCAGTTGGTTCAAGAAAAGTGGAAGTGGGTGGTTGAGGAGTAGGGCCGTCCGATTCCACAGGCATTTACATACATATCTGTTTAGGATGATATGTAGGCGGATCTGCCCTTCAAATATTATTATTATTATACCCTCCACTATAGGATGGGGGATATATTCATTTAGTCATTCCATTTGCAACACATCTAAATATCCATTTCCGACTATACAAAGTATATATTTTTCCGAACGTCATAAAATTATTCAGGTGATTTAACGATGTCTGTTCGCTCGTCTGCTGTAAGCACATAACAGCCTTAAAAAATTGAGATATTGAGCTGAAATTTGACACAAATACGTCTTTTTGCTGCACGCAAGTTCTTGAACGGGCCAAATCGGACCATATTTAGATATAGCTGCTATCTAGACCGATCTGCCGGCAAAGGATTTGAAGCCCATAAAAGCTTTATTTATTACCCGATAATTTTAATGGTGAACATCCAAATCAATGCTAAATTGTCATAAAATTATTTTTTTTCTTGTCTTGTTTCTCATAAACGGCAAACCCAATTTTTTTGAAATTTTTACGGTTTGTGTAGAATGATACCATGATCAAAGTATGGTAATTATTTTTATTGTTATTTGACCCTTTTCAATGGGTATAACAATTTAATACATTAACGACGAATAGGAAAAATAATCTTAGAAAAATTCCAGCTCGATTTAGTAAAGAGGTATTCTAATGAAATTTGGATTGACGTGGATGGATGATGCAACCTAAAAAAAAAGTCCCCGTCTAAGGTCATGTTTTGGAGGAAAATTGGTCTTTTGAAAGTCGCAAATTTGTATAAAAAATCAGTTAACATTTTTTTTCAAAATTTGAAGGAGTGAGATTTCTGGAAGCCTTGTAGTATCTGTATTTGATTTTGAATAATTGAAATAATTTTTTTTATTGTAAAAACATAGTGGATTATGAAAAAAAAGGATTTTTTTAATTTTATTTGAACATTTTTAAATAATATATAAATATTAATAAATAATCCTTCTTTATTATAACTCCTTACTATATTCATAATTATGTCTAAATATACAAGTAACACTTTCGGCGAATTCAGACAATAAATCCGTTTTTTATGGAATTAAGACGCTAAAATAGAAGATTGTTCTATGTGACAGCTATATCTATATAGCCTAATCTAATTCATATTTAAGGTCGGATGTCAGGAGGCTTAAAACAACTCACTATTTCAAATTTTAACAAAATCTGGTAAAAAATAAAGTTTTTATGGGTTTCAGACCCTTAATCGGCAGATCACTCTATATGACAGCTATATCTAAATATAGTCCGATCGGAAACATATTTGAGTCGGATGTCGGGAAGCTTAAAAAAACTCACTGTTTAAAATTTCTAAATATGGTCCGATTTGGACCGTTCAAGAACTTGCGTGCAGCAAAAAGACGTATTTGTGCCAAATTTCAGCTCAATATCCCAATTTTTGAAAGTTGTTATGTGCTTACAACAGACGGGCGGACAGACATCATTAAATCGCCTGAATAATTTTATGACGTTCGGAAAAATATATACTTTGTATAGTCGGAAATGGATATTTAGATGTGTTGCAAATGGAATGACTAAATGAATATATCCCTTATCCTATAGTGGTGGGTATAATAATAATAATAATATTTGAAGGGCAGAGCCACCTACACATCATCCTAAACACATATGTATGTAGATGCCTGTGGAATCGTATGGCCCCACTCCTCACCAATCCACTTCCCTTGAACCAACTGGAACCCGGCTTTGGATTTTATCAAGTTGATTTCAGTTTGCGTTAAGGTTTGACATCCATTTTTTTAGGTATAACGCCTATCAATATCAATCAATTCATACATTAGGTAGGGATCCCAAGTTAGGATGAAAAGTCGACTTTTGGACTTTTATCAAAATAGCATAAGTCGACTTTAAGACATTTGACTTTTTTTTGCAAAAAATCGACTTTATCGAAAAGCCAACTTTTCGAGTTTTGCAAGAATTCTAAAATTTTCTAAATAGGATACTTCTATTTTATACAAGTTTTCGTAAACTTTTGCCATCAAGATATACTCATTTTTTTGGATTTTCATAAAGGAGATGTATTAAGAAACGATTTAAATTCAAAATTGGGACCCCAAAATCTTAAAGCCAATATGGCTATTTTTTTACTAGATTTCGAAGTTTCCACATTCCCGGTTATTTTTCTACTTTTTTGTATTTGAATATAAGCTGTAATTGGTTTAATTATACAAGCCGGCGGGACACTCAATAACGCCCAACGGACAGGGGCCGACGACGATATTACACCGACTCTCTCAAAATTGGGAAGACCAGAAATTTAGTTGACTTTCAACAAATTCTTTAGTTGAGCAATTTGTTAAAATAGGCGTACTACCCTATAGCGCATAAAACTCCCATGCCATTCATGACTTGCAACCCCAGGTTCGAGTCCCCGGTCGGTCTTGTTTGAACCGTTGAGTGGATCTGTTGTTGTTATTTCGCTCCGAAAGAATTTTCCTGTGACTCGTAATAGGTCATTATTTTTGGAAGAAAAATTTAAGTCGCTCAAGGATAGCTACGATAGTGGTATCCATCAGGCAGTTGATGATGTGCGTCTGTTTCCAGTAGAGCGGCAGACCTAGAGCCCGGGAGTAGGCTTAGAATGGACTCCAAAGACCCTACAGCTACGGTGGTGGTATCAGGTCGTAGCATGTTGTCTGCTACTGAAACCTCGACTGGTGGAGCGGCTGCTCCAAGCTGCACTAGCCGACAGACGACTGGTCAGCAAGGGCTTTTACCGAAGACCTGGTTCGAGTCTTAAGGGCAAGGCCGAACTTATTCCCTCTTCGCATGCCTATAAATTGCCTAGGCCATCGGCCTTCCCCGGCAACCGTCACGCTCTTTCAGAGGTTGGAATAATAGAAAACGCATCGCTTTCCGGTTTATTGAGATACTTAGTGCGAATGATCCTACTACTCTCAGTAATGGGGAGAGACTCTCCAAATTGGGCTCGGGAATTCGTTGCACAGGCTTCCCCTAAGACTACACGTCTGGATTCGGAAACTGCACCGCAGTCAGTCAAAAGGATGCGGTCACCTGGAGGGCATCCCATGCCTAAAAGAACTAGGGCGAATAACAGTAAGATGGGTCCAAGAACCTTTGCTTATGTCGCTAGGAACCGTTTGGCGATGGCAGCTGTCGACAAGGGAGAAGTACAGGGCTGCATACCTACAAATAATTAGGATAGTCAATGGACTGTATCAGTATACTCCGATGTCCTTGCGGAATTTTCTTGGTCTCCTCCAGTTTGTGACGATGCAGGCTGGTATTGCCTTCTGCGATCAACGCTCAATTGAAATGTATCGTTGTGTGCTAAAAAATATTGGTGAGATCTGGCCAGGTGCAGCACTAGATTTAGTTATAAAGGAAGATATTCCTTCTCGAGCAATGGCGCATGCTTGGATACTAAGGATTTCCTCAGATCCTGAATCGATACTTGGAAGACTAAGGGAATGTAATCCCATTCTTTTAACCACCGACCGGTGACCGTGCAGTATTCGTACTAAATTCCGGCTGTCCCGCAGACCTCGACAAGTCTGAACGGGTTGTATCCTACGGATTCAACAAATTGAAACTGAAGGTGTATAGAAGCGGTGGGGTTGGGGAATCAGAAGACGACTCAGCAGTTATTGCTAAACACTTGCCTGAGGAACTATTGACAACATCGCTAAAGTCTGGCAGATTGCAGAAGACTGAAAGAAGAAAGAAGAAAAGGGAGCCGACAAGACCTGTGTGGGTGGGTCACAAAGTTAGACTGAGCTCAAAGTGTGCGGCAGCTTGGAAGCGCGGAACTCAAAAAGTAATTCGACAGCAGCAGCTAGTGAAGCATCTATGGAGGAATCGTCCACATCGCAAGTGCCCAGTGTCCTGAGGAAGAGTGGTTCCACAGCTTTCTCACCTGCCGCTGGATGCGTACGGCTGCTCATCATGACAAGTTCTAACGAATCTTGTAAGGATGAACTCCTGGAACCATGGGTGTGTGGAGGAATGGTTCGTGGACTAAGAATTCCGGGATTTAAACTACTCAAGGGTACGGGGAATGGGACACAGAGCCTGTATTTTTGCAAAGAGTAGTCTAAATGTTTTTCTTTTTCCATCGCCAAGCACTGAAGATTTAGAAGTAGCCAGCCTTGGAATAAATAAGTCTCATTGCTGGCTGGCTTCCCTATATATGGCACACGATTCAGACATGCCGCCTTCAAACCGTATGTCTCTGGTTGAAGTCGCTTCTCTAGGGAAGAAAAGCCTCATTGATGCTAATACACATCACCAGTTAAGGGGAAGTTCGGATGTCATCGAAAGGGGTGAGCTGCTTATTGAATATATTATAAGTTGCAATCTGGCGATTTGTGGTCCCTCGGCTAAACAGAAAAAAGGCGGATTGGGATAAATATTGGCACAAATTCTGCACGTCTATCCCTTCTAGACTAGAAAAGGAAGAGGAAACTACGAAGGATATAGACATAGTGGTCAAGCGGATCACGAAGGCCCTGAATGACTAAGGGCGAGCTAAGAAAGGCACAGAACAAATCCTGGGTAGAATTCTGCAGCACCGTGGAGGATACATCTGAGGCCTCTAGGCTAAGGAAGATTCTGTCCTCGAGAACTATTACGGTGGGGTATATTCAGAAGTCACAGAATGTATAGATAATGTCTAGTGAGGAAACAATTGAACTACTCGTTTATACACATTTCCCAGGAAATTTTTTAACGGACAACGTGGCGCCAGAAGAGGTTGTAACTGGTATGGATTCGTCTGAGGCTATTAGGAAAATTGTGTCTGAGCCGAAAATCCTTTGGGCGATAAGAAGTTTCGACTTCTTTAAGTCGCCAGGCCCTTATGATGTATTGCCGGTTGAAATACCAACTGTGTCTGATAGACTGGTTCCTTGGCTTAGGGAGATATACTCTGCTTGTCTCAGAATGTCATATATACCTGTGGGATGGAGGGACACGAAGGTCATTTTCATTCCGAAAGATTTTCGTCCTATTATACTGAAGACTCTTGAGAGGTTGATGGAAACATATTTTAGGGCAAAGATCCCCGGAGATCACCTGTCGCGGCAGCAGCATGCATATAGTAAAGGCAAATCCAGCCCTTCGAGACCTAGTTGGTTACATAGAGGGTTCTCTCGCTGTCAAGGTATATACAATGGTAGCATTTCTTGCCATTGAAGGTGCTTTCAATAATGTTAAACCGAAGTCAATCATGAAGGAGTTGGAGTTTCAAGACATCAACTCTACCGTAAGAAAGTTTATTAATCAATCCCATGGCAGCCGGTTGTACGTACCGGATTGACCCGATGGACTTCTTCATCGGCAAGGGCTGCCGCCTCAGTGTATAACTCACTGCTACAACGACAACAACAACAAAGTTTATTAATAGATTACTTAATAAAAGATGCATTACGGCAAGCTTGGGATCCGTGGATCTAAAAAGATGGGTCAGCAAAGGAACACCTCAAGAATGTGTACTGCCTCCTCTACTTTGGAATATAGCCATTAACAATATATTATTGTCTCTGGAAGCAAAAACTGTAAAAGTGGTCGCGTATGCTGATTGACGTGGCTATTGCGGCGAGGGAAAGTTTCCCAGCACTCTAGGAGATAAACTTCAGGAAGCTCTACGTGCAAAGTGGGCTACCGAAAGTGGTTTAGGTGTAAATCCGTGCAAGACGGAAGTAGTTCTTTCAGCAGGAGATACACGTTGCCTTCAGAAAGCGCAAAGTACCTGGGTGTTTTGCTGGACAGGAAATTGAACTTGAAATCCAACATTTTGGAAAGGTCAAGAAAGGCAACTCTTGCCCTATACCCTGCAAGACAGCCATTGGCAGCTCTGCAGTTGTCAGAGCTATAATGCTATATGGTGTTGTGTCTGGTGGACGGCGCTTCAAAGGTCCACCTACTACTCAATACTTAACTGGATCCAAAGGACTACACCATCTGATGCAGTGAATTTAATGCTACATCTTATGCCTCTGGATATTATGGCTAGAAAAATTGCGGCGACCACTGCCGTGAAGTTAAGGGAAATTTCTCATTTGTCATGTGGCGGCTACGGACACTGTGTTATCCTTGGTACAATATCCGATATTCCAGGCAATGTGGATTACACCCTACCTTTTTGGTAGAAAGAACTGTACCACTATTCCTGATAGAACCGATTGGAACAAAGATATCCCTGTGACGTGGTTAAGGGTGCAAAACGAAATAAAACGCAAACAATTAACAAATTTATGAATATTTTTAATTTTGCTTCCTGACACGTCACTTATATTTTTTCGAATGAAACAAATTTTTCTGTACAATGAAAAGAAAATGACAATCCAATGCCAACTCAATCTAACATATTTTTTAAAACTCAAAAGTGTTATCTAAACTAACAAAGAAAATGAAAACTTAACCTACTTTGTTAAAAATAAATAATTTAAACGATTGAGAATAATAAATGTGGATACACCACACCTGGTAACAGAAGTTACATAGACTTCTATACGGATGGTTCCAAACTAAACGACCAGGTGGGCTTTGGGGTGTACTCTAAAGATCTAGAACTGGTCATATCGATAACGTTACCCGACCATTGCAGTGTGTATTAAGCGGAGATCCTTGAGGAATGGATAAGATGTAATGTCATTACGATGATTGGCATAAATATCTTCTCAGACATATTTCTGAACACGAAAGCCGCCCTCGACTGTCGCAGATCTCTCAACGAGATGGCTGAGCCGTTCTAAATTCACTTGTTCTGGGAGCGGTCCAAAGAAATATTCCAGGAAATTAAAAAGCGGACGAGCTTACGAGACTAGGAACTACCCTACACATTCCAGGGATACTGGAATCTGTGGGTATGCCTCCAGCTAAGTTTTCTGGACCAGGCACTTTGTGATCTAATCTAGACTTAAAGAGGTCTACCGCTTTACTGTCATTGGCTAGAACTGACGTCTCACTCATTGTTTCCGTCATGACAGGTCAATGTCTAATCGGAAAAAATGCTGACAGACTGAAGGTTGCCAGCAACGACTTTTGCAAAAGCTGTGAGAACATCGATGAAGAAGAGACTATAAAATACCTTCTGTGCGTGTGCCCCGCACTAGCAGTCAGAAGGCATTTCAATTTAGGTTCTCATATCTTTGAGAACCTGTCTGATTTGGTGGATGTGAACATTCGCAAGTTATTCGGCTTTTTAAAACGATCTGGATGGTTCAACGGTAGGTACTAGAAGGCATCTTTCTTTTTCTGTTCCTTTGGTATCACAATGGACGAGAACGTCTAAGTGAGTCTGTTGGCAGACTGCCACATAAACCTAATCCAACCTATTCTTTTGCATGCGTTGAAAGTTGTAAAAACTGAGCGCACGACAATGTTTACGAATTAATTTCATTTTTTTGTCAAATTAATTTAATTTTTTTTCAAATTAATTTTTTCAAGTCACTGTTTAATTTTTCAAGTTACTGTTAATCGTACGTTTAAACGCTCTGAGTACGGTTGTGCTAGAAAACGTCAAAGTTTCCAATGGAAGTGTCAGATCGCACCTGACAACATCCTCGCATAACAGGACTTTACAGCCCAAGAAGACAACTTCTTAAAACAAAGGCCGAAAAACAATTTTAAATTTTATTTATTTCATGCAATAGGATATTGTCCAGCTATTGTTTCAAAAAAAATATTGATAAAAAAAATAATATAACCTTTGAATAAAATTATTTTCATTAATTATAAATAAAATTATTTCATCTATTTTAACGAATCAGAAATAAGCAAAGTAAAAGCTCTATCACACTACATGTTCTTGTCTTACGACATGTCACTTTTTATGTATCATTGGCATTTCATTGTGTGTCAGAATTGCCTATTTACATACGATTCATCATTTTTGCTATCACACTAGTATAATATTTATATATGACATAACCTAAAAGTGTGAGCAAAGGCTGGTTTTTTATGGCTACAAGTTTGTGAAAAAAAGCTGTTTAAATTAAAAAGTTGTGAAAAGAATGTAATTTGTGGTTGCTTTCATTCAACTGACAACAAAAACAGCTGATTTTTTTATGTTCTTGTCAGAAGGAATAGAGCAACGCTCTAATAAAAAAAATAACAGTACTATTTTCAAAAGTGATTTTTATGTTTTATTTTCATTGTTATCACATTATGTGTGCAACTTTAACAATAGCAAACTTTTGACATGTCATAAAACAAGAACATGTAGTGTGATGTCACCTTAAGTAAGAATTGTGGACTAACTTGTATGTAGAACATCATAAAGGTTAAGCTCCTATTACACGATCGGACATATCTATGAGCTGTCACGTTAAAAAGGGACGTGTATCGTGTGGTCCCTGGTTACAAGCTGACACTTTTTGTATTCATAAGACTTGTCTTTTTTTCGTCATATACGAATATAACGCGTTCTAGTCGGCATATATTCCCATACGTATTGTACTTTTTTTATGTGGTTGTTGTCGCAGCCACATTTTCATGTGGAGGTGGCGATCCTTGTCATGCTCCTGTAGGTGAGCAAGCTCGTTCCGGTCCAAAGGACCGATCGCCGCGAGAACAAGGTGGCTATTGGTTATTTATAGGCGCCAATAACCCGCTTTGTCATATCGAGCATCATACACATTCAGTATTTGTGCAAGAGCCGGTGCCGCCCGGCCTCTCACTGGGATTCTCCGCTCGATACCGCTGATTGTCCGCGACTGCCGTTGCTACTCAGTATGGAATATTCCACTATACTGTGGACTTGCCCGGTAGCTCGCAGCTAAGCTTCTCGTAACAGCAATGAACACCACACAGATCGTACGTCAATGTTCCATCCTGTGTGGTACTCACAACTATTCCGTGCCGGGACTTCTTTTTTTTAAGATTTGTGTTTACATGTATATTCGATGAAATTAAATGAATGAATTTTCGACAATTAAAGAGCTTTTAGTGAAATACCATGCTACGAAAATAGTATATCGCTTGACAAAGAGTTTAACAATATAAGTTCCTTTATCCGAATCCCATATGATCTTTATTGGTCTACGAATTTAGGTTTGGATGTAAGGTGTACTCCATTCTTAAAATACTATATTTCAGCCCGACGTTTAGGGGTGTTTTCGGGGTGAGATGATCCCCCAGACACTTGGCCCTAAAAAATATCAGCATCGTGCACTTGTCTCAAATACCATTTTTTTAAAATCATAGTGCAATTGGTTTTGAGTGTAGTTTACAGGATGAGGCGTCCCCGAAACACACGGCCCCAAGATTGGTTATCAAATTTGTTTTCTAATCTCAAATACCTTTCCTTTAAGCCACATATTAGAATGGTTGAACAATTTGTACTCTTTGGGGGTGTTTTGGGGAAGGGGTGATGCCTAAAATACATGGTCCTACATTTGGATATCAAATTCGTATTCTACTCCCAAATACCTTTATTTGAGCACCATATTGCGATGGTCAGTAAAAAATTGCTGTTTGTGGGGTATTTTGGGAAAGGGATAGACCCCCAGAAAATTTGTGGGTATCAGTTCCTTTCAATTTAAGCCCCACATTTAGGGGTGTTTTGGGGAGTGGGGTGGTCCCCCCAACGCTAAGCTCTGAAAATACATCAGCAACGTGCTCTATTCCCATATATTTGAACCCCATATTGCAATTGGCCTCAAAATTGGATTTCAAATTAGTTTTCAAATCTCAAATAGCATTCACTTAAACCCCTTATTGAAAAAGTCAGCAAATATGTCCGGTTTGAGGTATGGGCCCTAAAAACTATGAATATCGAGCTCCACTGTCTTGAAGAATCAAATTGTCTTGGTGAGCAAATACGTCTTACTTGGGTGTTGTTATGGTGGTGGGACGTCCCCTAGACAGGTGGTCCCGAAGGTTGATGTCAGGTTTTTGGTCTACTCCCAAATACCCTTCATTTGAGCTCCATTTTTCCATAATCGGCAAACATGTCCGGTTTTGGTAGTGTTTTGGGGGATGGGGCGGCGACTCAGTGACTTGGCTTTGAAAATATATATCAGATTCGTGTTCTACTCTAAAATACCTCTTATTTGAGCCTCATATTGCAATATCAGCAAATACTTCCTATTTGGGTGATGTTATGGGGGTGGGCTGACCCCACGGACACTTTTCCCGAACATTGATATCAGATTCGTGCTTTACTTCCAAAGACCTTTCATTTGAGTCCCATATGGCTATAGTCGTAAATTTGTCTTCTTTGGGGTATGTTCTCGGGGATATCAAATTCGTATTCTACACTCAAATGCCTTTTATTTAAACCCCATATGGTCCTGTTTGGGGAAGGGGAGAACCCCTAGAAACTTTGTCCCAAATTTGGATATCAGATTCGTATTTTACTCGCAAATACCTTTCATTTGAGTCCCATATTGCCATGGTCGGTAAATGTCCGATTTAGGGGTGTTTTGGGGGTTGATACGGGTCAGATACGTTTTCTAATCTTAAATACCTTGCATTTGAGTCCCATATTGTCGTGATTGGTGTATATATATGGTAGGTTTTGGGGTTGGGCGCCCCCTCTAGGTACCCCATCCGAAATTTGAGTACCAAATTTTTGTTCGTAGGCTACTATAAGAGAGCTCACAAAAATTCGCTTAAGTCTGGCGTTTCTGAAAAAAATCACCACGGGATCATTATGCACCATCAGCGAAAATTTCAAGAAAATCGGTTCAGCAGTTTCCGAGTCTATAAGGAACACACAAACAAACAAACCTACAAACAAACATAAATTGATTTTTATGTATAAGATTTTTCTTACGTTCACAAGTTTTATGCTAAACTTATTCGGTCTTGAAATAATACATTCGGATATTGTCCGGCTGCAGACCATAGGGTTATCTGTTTTTATTACAAATAGAAATACAAAAAAGTTAGGCAGAAAATGTGTTTTTGCTTTATAATATCATTTGATCACGATTTCGTTTGGTACCATCAAACTCGTCAGTAGGATTTGTCAAAATATATATGTCTTCTGGTTAAAACTATGATCTTAAGAGTACTTTCCTTTTGTAGCGCAGCAAGAAAGAAACTTACTCCACTTCATATATTTCTACCAAATGAAGACGTTCAACTATTACAACAAAACATACTTACCCAACTGCTTATTTAAGCAATCGTCGATAGCTATAATAGTAAGTTTTCAATTGAAGCATATTACAGCTCACACTGTTTGCGGGTTTCAGGGTTGCTATTTTTTAAGGCTTTAGGATACCAAGTAATTCGAAAACTATTTTTTGTCCGTAATTACCTGTTATTTTAGAGCTTTGTTTATTCAATTCACTTTGCTGCAATCGTAGATGACCTGGAAACAATTCCGGCAAAAAGTTACTTTTAATGGCTGTGTCATATGCTTGGGGCGCATTACCATTTTTTACGTCTGTTCCAATACATTGTCGCAACTGAAAGAAAAATGTTTATATATAAAAGCAATCAGGAATTTGAAGGATTAATACGATTTTCCATAACATAACAAACTCATTATCTACAGTTGACATTTTTATTTATTTATTTTTTTTTATAATATGATACAATATGGAATGAGCGGTAGAGAATATGCATTTTCAGCAAGTGTTTAGACACAAGAAAAAAAACAAAAATACATTCTTTCCGCTGGGCCATAGGACCTCACAAGAGGCATAAAAGAGCTCAGTGTGAGAGTTCTATGTCGAATTTATGTTTTATTATCGAAATAAGGCCTTGTGAAAAGACCTAATATACTTTTTAGCAAGTAGTTAGACTCCTGAAAAAACCAAAAATACAAATTTTCCCGCTAGCCCGTAGGGGCCCCACAACAGGCTGATTTCCGGCATATAAGAGCTTTATGCTGAATTTATTTTAAATTTTGCTTCTACGTTTCGATTATATAATTGCACATTTTAATAAGTTTTAAAAAAGCATTAAAAATTTAGCAGTAATAAAAAACAAACAAAATATTTTATTAACTATTTTTTTATCGTGCGTATACTGTGGCGGAAGGCAAAAAGCTTATTCGTATAAAAATTTTTCAATCAAATCGGAGCAGTAGATCGAAAGTTATGTGCATTTATGTATTAAAGATATCACCAGGGGTCATATATAAACCGCAAAGGCCACCATATATTATTAACAGGATGGCAAGAATAGCAAAGACGTAATATACATAAAATTCTAACAAAATTCTCCGAATTAAATTTATTTACATATAGGTATTTATATTTTATTTTTTATTTTTTCAATTTATCTTATTTTACGTTGTTTATATTATTTTCTTTTATTTTATGTTGATTTATTTACATATATTTTATATATTGTTTTTTTTTTTAATATTTATAAATTTGTTCCCAATTTTTCCTATTCTTTACAATATTTTTTAATAATTTAATATATTTTTAATATATAAGTATTAATCCATTTTTTATACTTTTTACATATTTTAATATTCTATCATTGGCAAATTTAAAATACTTTTTTTCAATCTCTTAAACTTTTTTCCAATTTGTTAATTTGCCAGAAACCATCAAAAATTACTTATATTACCTTTACAGTTCTGCCATCTATTATAATAAAGGTGCAGAGGAAGAACATAGGTCCAGAGATCAAATCCGGATGAAGGCGGCGAAATTTTTTCAATTTTTGTTTTAAACCAAACTTAGAGAACCGCAGTATTCTACCAAATTTGTTAAAAGGATTCAATGGAGTAGAGACTTCTGAACGTAAATACCGAAAAATGTCTTCTATTTTCGAATTTTTTAAAGGGTGGGCCCCCTGCGCGCTAGCAAAAAAAAATCCATATACATCGAATTAATATAAGGTCTTTTCACAAGATTTTATCTTCACTCCCTTTAAAGATGGGTATAAATTTTAAAAATTTACTAATTGGAAAAAGTTTAAAAGATTGAAAAAATTGGCAATATTAACAAGAATATTAAAAATAGAAAATATGTAAAAAATGTGGAAAAAATGGAAAAATTAATACTAAAATATATTGTGTTGCTATCTTTGGCTTTGCTTTTCCATTTGCAATCTCTGATTATTGAGCTCGTCTCGAAAGAGCAACAAACAAAAATTTTAAAAATTTAATGATCTTCGCCCTAACAGCAAAAAACTTGAAACATATATTAAAATATTAAAAATATTTTAAAAAATTGGGACCGCATCTAAAAACATAAAAAAATAACTAAAATAAAGGAAAATGAAATAAAAATAAAATATATGTATATGTGAGAGCAGAGACAACGGAGGACATTTTGAGGCTTTTGATAAAAACCCATTTTCCGCAGGATATGACGGGACTTACGGAGACACTGGAATCTTGGAATAATGTCGTTGATCGAAGGTTTATAATTACGGAATTTATGGCTAAGAAACCCTTGAGGAGCTTCGAACCATTTAAGTCACCCGGACCTAATGAAATATTTCCGGCGGCAGACTATCTGGCGCCTCATCTGGCCAAAATTTCACAGCGTGCCTAGGATTTGCATATACTCCGAATGCCTGGCAGGAGGCAAGGGTGGTGTTTATACCCAAGCCCGGCAAGGCAAGTTATGCGACACCAAAGGCCTACAGACCCATAAACCTTACGTCCTTTCGGCTCAAAACCATAAAACGTATTGTGGACACCAAGATAAAGAGTAGGACATCCAGCGAACTGCTCAAATACAAACAGGATGCCTATGTTTAGGGAAGGTCTGTGGAGACTGCCCTACACGAGGTTGGGCATAAAATAGAAGAATCCTTCGATGCCAGAACGTACACCCTGGGGGTATGCATTGACATCGAGAGGGCTTTTAACAATGTGCGGACTGACACACTGATCCAATGCTTAGATCAGTACCGGGTGGATCCGATCCTTAGAGACTGGATAAACCATATGCTAAGAAACAGGTGGATAAATTGTGTTCCCATGGCATAAATATAAGGGAGAAAGTGGCACAGGGCACGCCACAGGAGGCATTTTATTGCCACTCCTATTGGTGACCACCATAAATGACCTATTACAGATGCTGACTGAGGAGAGATTTGAACCCGTCTGCTACGCAGACGATGTTATAATAATTCTAAGGGGTTAGGATACGAACGAGCTATGCAGAAGGGCCGAAAGGATCTTGCATATGGCATATGACTGGGATAGACCCAGAGGTCTCAATGTTAACCCAGAGAAGACTGAAATATGCCTGTTCACGAGGAAGACGAAGGTAGGCGAAATTTAAAGCACCACGTTTCCGTTTAAAGCACCACCACGCCCACTAGGGCACTGGAGACTATTCTAGATATCCGACCCATTGACATACAGATTAAGTGTGGGGCAGCCACTGCGGCTATGAGACTTAAGGCGATGGGAGAATGGATTGAGGATGGGAGCAGCTCATACCATCGCGGTATAATCAGGGCGATAATAGGAAATCTGAAAGGAAGGGAAGAGATTTCCGATCGGATACCTGAGGACGTCGAGTGTGAACATCCATACAACAACATACCACCATGTTTGCTTTCAAAAGACTTCTTTGCCGGAGCTTCTTCATCCATTCTGACAACATGACATAGCCAACGCAGCGGTTGTATTTTGATGCGTGTAACTATGCTATCGTCGTCATACAGCTCATACTGCTAGTGGTTCATACGTCGCCTATATTCTCCATTAACGCAAACTGGTCCATATATTTTACGAAGAATCTTTCTCTCAAATACTCCAAGCACAGCCTCATCTGCTTTCACAAGTACCCATGCTTCAGAACCATATAACAGCACGGGTAGTATCAATGTCTTGTATTGTGCAATCTTCGACTGTCGAGAGGTGGCCTTGTTTGTAAACTGCTTACTTAGTCCAAAGTAGCATCTGTATGCCAGTATTATTCTTCGCTTAAACTCAAAACTGGTGTCATTCGTTTCGGTTACGGCGGTGCCGAGGTAGATAAAGTTACTAGCTGTCTCAAAGTTGTGGTTCCCAACTTTCTCCATTTTCTTTATCTGCTCGGTTGTGCAAGACTTTTTGGGAGTTGAAACCATCCATTTCCTCTTATCTCCATTAACTGCCAGACCCATTTTCACTGACTCTCTTTCGATTCTTTCAAAGGCTGCAGTTACTACTTCCGGTGACCAACCTATGATATCGTTGTCGTCGGCATAGGCGAATAGCATGTGTTCTCTTGTGATTAGTTTGCCATATCTATTCACATCTGCATCTCGTATAATCTTCTCCAGCAGGACATTCAAGAGATCACACGATAGGCTATTAAATGGTTCGGAGAGATTCTTTCCTATTCTTACTTAGGAACGCGTATCAGCAAGTGTCATCCTGCAGAGTCTTATTAATTTTGCAGGGATACCAAACTCAGACATGGCTTGAAATATCTTTGAACGTAAAGGGGTATCGAAGGCGGGTTTGTAGTCAACAAAGATATGGTAGGTGTTGATTTGTCCTTCTTGGGTCTTTTCCAGGTTTGGGCGCAGTGTGAATATCTGGTCTAGGGTGGATTTACCAGGTCTAAAGCCGCATTGATAGGGACTTTAGGTTTCAATCTTTCACAAAGTACGCTCGAGAGTATCTTGTATGCGATGGGTAGGAGACTTATTCCTCTGTAGTTGGCACATTCCGTCTTGTCTAATTTCTTGTGTACGGGACATAGTATGCTGAGTTTCCAATCATTATGTTGTTGTTGTTGTTGTAGCAGTTTATTGTGTACTATCTTTCGTCTGCTTGATTCTGTTGAGTGTCAAGACCCAGGAACTCCGCGACTAAGATGGGGTGCGTCCACAGGGATCTGGGTCTGAGTCGAGTGGGTCTGGCCGGGCAGTTAAACAGGTGACGTGTATCGTGCTGTTCCTGGTTACAATCGGGACATACATCTTGCACGTAGGCATCAATCCTAGCTCTGTGGGAATTGAGGCGGCTGCCGGAACGTAATTGAGCCAGAACCACTCTGGTTTGCCGGGGGAGGTCGATTTCTTCGGGTGCAATGGGTGGCGGTCGTTCTCCAAGGACTACATTCACCCGGTAGCCAATTAACGCGTCTGCTACCGTGTCTGCATGAATGTTGTTCAGACCCGCTTGATCTAGAGGTTCTCTCTTGTAGTGCTGGACCTCACGCTCTAGATCGTGTAGATCTACCTTAAGGCTTCTGGGCGGTGGGTATCTATCCACAAGATGATGATATGGATGATTTCTGCGATAACAGCCCAAAAGGTATTGCTTAGACAGCATGTAGTTATGTCTTCGCACTGGTAGGATCTTTGTCTCCTGATGGAGGTGGTCCACATGAGAACTAAGGAGACAGCCCGTCGCAGTTCGGAGGTCGGCATTCTGACAGATCTGAATATTATTTCACTGCGTGTCACAAAGTTGACGTGACCACACTGGCGCTGCATAACTTACCACAGACCGGCCAATTGCTTTGTACGTGGTCAACAAGGTTTCTTTGTCTGCACCCCAAGTGCTGCCAGCGAGTGACTTGAGGACCTTGTTTCTACTTTTGACTTTATTGCAGATTGCTGTGGCATGTGGGGAGAAAGTGTAGGAGCTGTCAAATGTTACGCCAAGTATTTTGGGACACTTGATGGTCGGAATCATTTCTCCATCGACCATCACAGTCAGCTCAGAACTCACCTCACGCGTATTTGTAGTGAACAGTGTGGCTGAAGATTTGGTGGCAGATATCTTCAGATTTCTTGCAGCGAAATATGAGGCAAGCTCGTTGAGGTAGACGTTCAACCTATCGCAGATGTCATCAATGGGTGGGGGGCCTGATGCCATGATCGTACAGTCGTCCGCATATGATACGATCTCTATGCCGTCAGGAGGAGGTGGGATGGAGGATAGGTAGAGGTTAAACAGAGCCGGAGATATCACCCCACCTTGGGGAACTCCCTGTTTCACTCTACGGTGTTTTGACTTCTTATCCCTAAATTCCACAAATGACTGGCGGCCACACAGATAATTCGCGACCCAACGTTTCAGGCCTGGCTGGAGGGACGTGTTAGCGATGTCCTCAAATAATTTGGCATGGCTGACCGTGTCGACTGCCTTCGATAGGTCCAGTGCCAAGAGGACCGTCCTATCACATGGCCAGGGTTGATTGAAGCCACGGCAAATGTGTGTGGTGATGGCATGCAAAGCTGTTGTTGTGCTGTGCAGTCTCCGAAATCCGTGTTGATGCTCGGCGAATGGAAATTCCCCTACGAGGCTCGGGAGGAGTAATGCCTCAAGCGTCTTAGCCACTGGTGAGAGAAGGGAGATCGGTCTGTACGACTCCCCCAAACTCGGGTCTTTACCAGGCTTCAGTAGCGGGATCACTCTGCCCATTTTCCAGACATCGGGAACTATAAGAGTGTTCAATGACAGGTTAAGGACAGTGGTAAGGTACTCAACTTCAAGTAAATCCAGATTCTTCAGCATCAATGTAGAGATTCCGTCGGGGCCCAACGCCTTTGAAGATTTGGCGCCACGGATGACATTCGTAACTTCGCCCACGGTAAATTGTGATGGCTGTTCATCGGCTCGGAGACCACGAATACGGCGAATGGCTCTCCTCCTTGCCCTGTCTCTCTCGGGATGCACGATAAATTGACGGTTGAACAACCTGGCGCATCTCTTCGGATCAGTCACGGTTAACTCGCCAAAAGTGACTGAGGTCCTGTCGTCCCGTCTACCGGGGTTCGAGAGAGACTTAACAGTGGCCCACAATTTGCCTGCACCGGTGCCTAAGTTACATTGCTCCAAGTGTTCCAGCCACAAATTCCGCTTATGTTCGTTGACTGCCATGTTTATTTCCAGATTCAGCTCGCTGATTCTGGGGTTAGCGGGGTCCATAGCACGAATCCCATCACGCTCGTCTGCGAGTACCACTGCTTGCGCCGGGAAATTGGGTCGCACTTGCGGTATTCGACCGGCTGGTATAAAGCGAGCGGCTGCTGCGTTGATGATGTCTCGGAATTTCCTCTCGGCCACAAGCACATCAGAGGGGGGTGGCAGTTCATTGAAGCGGCGATTGGTATACTCTCTGAAGCCAGTCCAATTGGCCTTCTTGTAATTGATGAACGTCCGCCGCTCAGAGGTTATGAAGTCGGGTGGTCGGTCGATGGTGAGGATTATGGGGAGGTGGTCTGACCCCAAAGAGATGACGGCTTGCCAGGATACATCACTCAGAAGATCAGGGGATGCGATTGAGATGGCTGGCGAGCTGCTGCACCTCCTCGTAATCCTAGTGGGGGCATCCTCATTCACCGTGCAAAACGTGGAGCTATCTATCTGCTCTGCCAAAGCTATGCCACGCTGGTCGTTACCTAGGGGAGAATGCCATGACGAGTGATGTGCATTAAAATCCCCCAGAACCAGACGACTATGGCCAGATAGCAACCCACTTATGTCGGGGCTGTAGGCCCCAATCAAATCTAGCCATATTGCGCAGATAAGCTGATGCATACGCCTTATCAGCGTGTCGCCTCCAGTCTTAAATAGTTCAGCGGGAAACCCGTCGGCTCCTGCCGCCTTGTTGTTCTTTAGTCGGGTCACTGCTACTTGGACTTCATTCTGACTAGGAGGTAAACATTCTATACCATCATCAGCGAATGTTTCTGCGATATCCTCGTCGCCGCCAACGTCGGACACTAGCAGTTGGGTAAAATGTTCTTTCCATATCCTCAGCATGTAATCTATGTGCGTGCACCAAAGCCATTGGTTTGATGTTTAATTCTTTGGTAGAATTTCCGGACTTCATTCTGACTCCTGTACATCTCAATTCGCTCACACTCACGTCTTTTCATTTCTTTTTCTTTCTGCGGAATAGACGTTTCTCCTCTCTCCTTTTCTCCCGATAAATCTTTTCTCATCTGGCGCGTTGCTACTGATTGCAGGGTTGCTCTATATGCCGCATTCTTGGCTTCAGTAGCATTTCGACACTCTTGGATGTACCATGGGTTTCTTGGAGGAGGCTTCCGGTACCCAAGTACGGATTTCGCGGCATTTTCCATGGAGTGGGCAATAGTTTGCCACTGCACCATTATATCATCGGAACAAGGAGTGCTTTCATCAAGCAGTTGAGTCAGTCGAGTGGAGTATGCCGCTGCCATTTGTTGTGTTTACAGCTTTTCAATGTCCAACTTCCGTGCAGTGTCAGATCGTACTTTCCTCGCTATGTTCAAACGGGTGCGACCCTTTGCTGCAACAAGGTAATGATTCGAATCTATATTCGCTCCACGGATCGATCGTACATCTAACACGCTCGATGAACGCCTTCCAGCTATCACAACGTGATCAATTTGGTCTCTCGTGTTTTGATCGGGAGACTGCCATGTGGCTTTGTGAATATTTTTATGTTGAAATCTGGTGCTACTAACTACCATGTTTTTTGCCGCGGCGAAATCTATCAGCCTCAAACCATTACTGGACGTTATCTCGTGGAGGCTAAACTTTCCGACTGTTGGACCAAAAATGTCTTCCTTCCCTATCTTCGCATTAAAATCTCCCAGGACGATTTTATTATCATGGGCGGAGCAGCAGTCATATTCTCTCTCTAGGTGTTCGTAGAAATTATCCTTGGTTTGCTCGTCTATGTCTTCCGTCGAGGTATGAACACAAATAAGGATGATGTTGAAGAATTTGGCTTTTATGCGGATTGTGGCTAGCCTCTCATCCACCGGAGTAAAGCTGGATACAAGGTGTTTCAGTCTCCGACTAACCACAAATCGACCACCAAATTCATGCCTCGTGTTATGGCAGCTATAGTATAGTTCGTCACTGTTTGGTGTTGTAGTGACGCCATTCCCAGTCCATCGCACTTCCTGTAAGGCGGTAATATCTACCTTGTACGTATACTGTAAGGTGCGTATACTGCACCTTCTCTATAAAGAGTGCGAACATTCCAGGTGCATATCCGCAAATGATGGTC
The DNA here is from genome assembly GCF_963082655.1 of Stomoxys calcitrans. Lineage (NCBI taxonomy): Eukaryota > Metazoa > Arthropoda > Insecta > Diptera > Muscidae > Stomoxys > Stomoxys calcitrans. The sequence goes on along the minus strand of NC_081556.1, from coordinate 65,277,029 downwards.
CTTTTTTCGTTTGCGTGGGTCGTCAACGTTTGGGGGTCCGTTTTTACTATTCCTTTGTTTCTCATAGTAGTTCATAGTTTTCCGGGGGCGGCTTACTGGCCCAGCGCCCCAACCGTATGGGTTTTGTGGGATTGCACTTGTATCCCCGTTGTGGCGAGCCGCTTGCTCCAAGATCCGACGCTCGCCTCCAGTCGCCCCGTTATCTGGGGACAGACGTTGATGTTGGCCATTGGTTATTTGAAGGCGCCAATAACTCACCTTGTCATCTCGAGTTCCACCATCCGCAACCTGTGGACGCGCCCGGTAGCTTGGTGATAACGATGGACACCATACAACTCAGAGCTCAAAGTTCCAGCCTGTGTGGTGCTCACAGTTATCCCGTAAAAGCCATAAATTATCATGGAGGCTACTTTTATGGCACAAAAACCGAGATAGTAAAAAACTGACTAAGGACATAGCGCAATAACATCCAGGATGGTAAGGTCACAAACAGTCTTGTAGTGTAAGAAGGAGATTAACGCCTTCTCTGAGGATGACAAAATCCACATCGTTTGGGTGCCGGGCCATAACGGGCCATTAACCAAGTTTATCGACGGCAGTTCTCTGACCTTCACTGTCAAATCGTCTGTCTTTTCATTCAAGACGATTCCAGAGTTCAAGTTCGGTTCAGGGCGACGTCATTCAAATTTTTTTTCAAATTTTTTTAATTTTTGTTTTAAACCAAACTTAGTAGAGTACCGCAGTATTCTACCAAATTTGGTTAAAGGATTCATTGGAGTTGAGTCTTCTCAACGTAAATATCGAAATATGTCTTCTATTTTCGAATTTTTGAAAGGGTGGGCCCCCTACGCGTTAGCGAAAAAAATGTACATATACTTCCTAAAAACTCATATTAGGTCTTTTTACAAGACCTTATTTTGCCAATGAAAAATAAAATCGCATAGAGCTATTACACTGAGCTCTTATATGCGGGATATTGCCCTGTTATGGTGCCCTAAAGACTAAGGACTAGCGGAAAAAATTAGTATTTTTGGTTTTTCTTACGTCCATATACTTCCTAAAAATGCGTTCTAAAAATGTTTAATTACTTTTTTCACAATTCCTCATTTCGGATATAGAAAATAAAACGAAAAAAATTTATTATTTTTATCATTATTTTATTTTTTTATACTTTTTATTTCACATGTTTTTTCTTTGAATTACCTTTTTTATTTAATGCCTTTTTTTAATAAATAAGCTTTAACATTAATTTTTAAGACAGTTTCTTAAAACAGCCCGCGTACAGAATTATTTTTATAACACTTTTCAACAAGACTTTATCTTCACAGTTAAAGTTGTTGTTGTAGCCACATATTCATGTGGAGGTGTCGATTCTCGTCAAGTTCCTGTAGGTGAGCAAGTTCGATCCGGTCCAAAGGACCGATCGTCGCGGGAACAGGGTTACTATTGGTCATTTAAAGGCGCCAATAACTCGCCTTGCCATATCGAGCATCATAGGTACTCAGCATTTGTTCAAGAGCCGGTGCCGCCCGACCTCTCACTGAGACTCTCCGCTCGATACCCCACAGTTAGCCTTTTTTATAACAGTTATACGAGATTTTAAATTTCTGAATAAGGCGTTTAGCCAAGACAAAAACGAGACTTTAACTCGGAGACTTTATCTTCATTCCCTTAAAACAATTATATTTAAAAGCTCTAAATTGTAAATATAAGAAATTTCATCAAAATTACATAATGGAATCGATGATCAAAATGTAATGGGTTCATTGTGTTAATTCGAAAACTAAAATATGGATTTTGTATCCAGAGATGGATGGATGGATGGATACTTGCCTTGTACTAACTCTTGAATTTAAAAGAACGCAAGTGAGAAAAAATAAAAAATAAGAATTTTCATACGGAAACCGAACATCGTGAACATCTTATTTCAAAAAATAAATTTCGTTTTGGAAATTTTTGTCGTACTTGGAGCATAAAAGTGAAACAACAAAAAATTCAATTTTAAAAATTTCATAATGGAACTAATCTCACGAAATTGTATACTTTTATTGTGGGTTGCAGGATAGCTAAGGCCCTATGGACGAGAATTTCACGGATTATATCATAACCACGCAAGGATCGGTCCTGGCCGATCAATACATCGGCAGTTGGAAAAGGAGAATTTACAGAGTTTGTGGTTGTTGTTGTTGCTGCAATGTGTTGTTCACTGAGGCGACAGCCTTTATCGATGAAGGACATCATCGAGTCTATCCGGCACGTACAGCCAGCTGGCATGGGATTGAGAATTTGCGATGATGATGTGTAGAGGAGGTAGAAAGACAGGGTTCGGAGCGGGGCAGATCTAATTTTGCCGGAGCGAGAGCGACATTTTTGGAACCCGGAGCGGAGGGTTTTCTATCTCAAACAAAATAAATATCTTTAAAATACACGTTTTTATACCCACCACAATCGTCGTGATCGTCGTAAAATTCTAAAATCTTAAACCTATACAAGCCCTATTAGTTATCCGATTTCATTGAAATTCGGGACAGTGAATTCTACTAGACACCTTGAAATCCATGCGAAATATGGTGTCGATCGCACCATATTAAGTATAATTGCCAGCAGTAGAGCTCTATTAGAAACCTTGATATCCATGCTAAATATCGCCTCGGTCAAACTTTATTTAGATATAGCTGCCATGTAGACTTATTTTCTGATACATGGGTATAAGGCATTACAGGGGCATTTATTAACCGATTTCGCTGAAATTTGAAATAGCGAGATGTATTGAGCCTCAAACCGAATTTGGTCCAAATCGGCCCTTATTTAGATATAGCTGTCATATAGGCCGATCTACCAATTTCGGGTCTTAAGCCCAAAACAGGCGTTTGTGATACCCGATTTCGCTGAAATTAAAAACATAATCGAGTTCTAAACCGAATGTGATCCAAACCGGTCCATATTTGGATATAGCGATAGTCGGATTTGTGGCGGCTGGAAATAATTTACTTTGAAATTTAAAATGTTTTTAATTATTTTAACAACTTAGCTTTGATTTTATTTGTTTTTCATTTTTTACTTTGATTTTGTAATTTTCATTCTTTTTAACAAGTCAGCCTTGAATTGTTGTGGGAAATGCGGTCTTTATCACAAGGTAAGGTATCAAATGATGTTTTGAAGCAGCTTTGGATGCAGCGGCTTCCAACTCAAATGAAGACAATTTTATCCGTCAGCGAAGATGGTCTGGACAAATTAGCTACCATGGCCGATAAGATTGCTGACTGTAGCGAATCAGAAATATGCAGTTTTTCACCTCCTGTGAATCGTATGGAAGAAATTGAAAAGAAGTTGGCTAGCCTTTGCACACAAATAGAATCATTTCGTAAGTCCAGAAGCCGTAGTAAGTCATCATCTTCAAGACGTTCACATTCAAAATCCGGCAGCAAAGCGAAACCTTATTGCTGGTATCATTTCAAATTTGGAGAAAATGCCAGGAAATGTGTAGCTCCATGTACGTATAAATCTTCAACTTCGGAAAACTAAATGGCGCGCCGTCTTTGGTGACGGATGGGTGCACCCCAGAAGTATGTCGCCTGTTTGTTCGGGATATCAAATCGAAAACCAGGTATTTAGTAGATACAGGAGCGGATTTAACAGTATATCCAGTCCCACGATCCATGCGCAATCAACCACCCAGTCAACTTGTTTTATATGCCGTAAATCAGACACCAATTAAGTCGTATGGAACAAAAACTCTTTCCATTGATTTGGGACTAAATCGATTGTTTAAATGGGACTTTGTGATTGCTGATATTCAAAAGCCAATTATCGGATCTGACTTTTTGGGTATATATGGACTACTTATCGACATAAAGAATAATAGTTTGATAGACCCTCACACGAATCTTAAATTTGGTGGTTCTGTAGCAAGTGTTCAAAACTCCTCCATAAAGTGCATATCAAGTTCGACGAGTTACGCATCGTTATCGCAGGAATTCAATGATTTAGCAAAAGTTAACTTCAAATCTAAGGCAAGACACTCAATTTACCATCATATAGAAACCACAAAAGGTCCTCCCGTTTTTTGCAAACCCAGACGTTTATCGCCGGAAAAGTTACAACTTGTTAAAAAAGAATTCGAAAAAATGATTCGACTTGGTATATGTCGTCCATCAAGTAGCAGTTGGGCTAGTCCGTTGCATATGGTGCAGAAATCCAATGGAGAATGGCGCCCATGTGGGGACTACCGCGGATTAAATGCTCGTACAGTTCCGGACCGATATGCTGTTCCCCATATTCATGATTTTGGAGCATTACTTGATGGTAAGAATATTTTTAGCAAGGTGGATTTAAACAAAGCATACCACCATATACCAGTGGCAGAGGAAGATATTAAAAAGACTGCAATTACTACTCCAATTGGCAATTTTGAGTTTCTTAGGATGACATTTGGATTGTGCAACGCTGCACAAACTTTCCAGCGGTTTATGCACGAGGTAACAAGAGATCTTGAGTTCGTTTACGTATATATAGACGATATTCTGATTGCATTGAAAGGCCCAGAGGAGCATAAAAAGCACCTACGACTACTGTTTGAAAAGCTGCGCGACTATGGTCTCACTATCAACATTAAAAAGAGCGTATTTGGTGTATCGGAGTTGGAATTTTTAGGATATCTTGTGACAGAGAATGGTTTGAAACCTCTTCCTAGTAGAGTGGAGGCTATTCAAACGTTCAAGCTTCCTAGTACAGGCAAGGATCTTCGGCGTTTTCTTGGAGTGATCAACTTCTAAAGACGATTCTTACCCGGCGCTGCAAAATCTCAAGCAATTTTATACAGCATGTATAATGGGAATGTAAAAAATGACAAAAGTTTTATAAAATGGTCTGAGGAAGAGAAGCAAGCTTTTGATCGGTGCAAACAAAAATTAGCCAATGCAGCCCTTTTGTCCTATCCACGTGAAAACGCTCCAACATTAATTTGTGTCGACGCTTCTGATTATGCTATGGGTGGTGTTCTGCAGCAGTTCGTTAATGGTGAGTGGAAACCACTTGGTTTTTATTCTAAGAAATTGTCGCCCACTCAGAATAAATATAGTGCATATGATCGTGAGCTTTTGACAGTTTATTCCACTCTGAAATATTTCCAGTATTTCTTGGAAGGTCGACAATTTTGTATTTTCACGAACCACAAACCTATAATATGTTGAAGTATGTGTTTAACAAATTAATATCTACTTGTATCGTTCTTTGTTATTATGTTACTAGGTAATGATTTTATGTATTTGTATGTTCGAGAAATTATTTTTTCAAACTTCACTTCAATAAAACTTTTCAATCTAATAGGTTATGAGCCCAGCAAGCTCGAAGAAAATAAAATAATTATTGTGAAAATTTTTGAAGTCTGTGAAAAAAAAAAAAAAAAAAAAGAATATTGGAGAAATTAATTTTGTGAAAAAGAGGTATCAAGAAAAGAAAATTACAATGGAATTTTGCAAAAACATAAAGCCGTTATGTGTCGAGTCGGACTGGCCAATTTGGAAGCGGAAGGTGAAGGATCTTCTAGATTACTACGAGGGAGCTCTGGATGTGGTTGAGCATAGAATTACAAAGCCGGAACCCTTGGAAGAAGGAGTAACAGAAGCTCAAGAAAAAGAACACAAAAAACGTTGTGATTTTTACAGAAAAGCTAACAACTATGCCAAGAGTCTGATCACAAACACAATTTTGGATGACATTTTCATGAAGGTAATGGATAAAGAGTCTGCATGTGATGTCTGGCAAGCGCTGCATCAGCAATTTGAAGCGACATCTAAAGATCAATTATTCAAGATGTGCACGGAGCTATTTTCTTTCGAATGGATGGCAGAAAGCGATGTTTCTACACATATATCCAAGCTCAAGAGCTTATGGAACGAAATCAATGCTGGGTTGGTAATAAAAGGAGAAAAAAAATTACCAGAATTGCTCCTGATATGCAAGATTTTACACATATTGCCAAAATCATTTGAAATGTTTAAATCCAGTTGGATGATGCTCACACGAGATGAAGATAAGTCGTTAGATGAACTTCTTATGCAACTTTGTTTATTTGAAAGAAATTTTAAGAAATCTGAAGACACGATTTCGGAGAAACAAGAAGCATTGGTTCTAAATGAGAAGCGGAAAAATAAGAATTTTGCAAATGGCAAGAAAGATGACATTTGTCACTATTGCAAGAAAAAGGGACATTGGATTAAATACTGCAGAAAGTCGATAGCTGATGGAAAGCCAAGTAAGTCAAAACAATTGGATACATCGCACTCCAATGTTGCTCTTCATTCGGTGTCAAATGAAGATAATTTGAGCACATCTGTCAGCGATTGGTGGGTTGATAATGGTGCAACAAGGCACGTAACAAATGCGAAGGAATTTTTTATTGACTACGAAGCATTCAAAGAACCACATTCAATACAAGCTGCTGGTAAAGAGACTTTAAGTGCAATGGGAAAAGGAACAATTCAAGTTTTATCAAAAGTAAACAATGCTGAGAAGACAGTGGAGTTGTATGATGTTTGGTATGTTCCTGGTATATCAAGAAACCTTTTTTCTGTATTGGCTTCACATGACAGAAACCCCTCAAGTAAGTTTTATTCGACAATAAAAAAGTGCAAGCTAGATCTCAATGGAGAAACAATTTTATGTGGACACCGTGAGCCAAATGGAACTTTATACAGAATAGATTTTCGACCCGTGTCTGCAAATCAGTGTGTTTCATTCTCTGTAGAAAATTCAAAACTGCAATTATACCATGAAAGATGGGGACATCAAGATAAACGGCATGTAAAGGAGAAATTAGAAAAGGAGATGGGAATTCGAGTAAAGAACAACAGTGAAATCTGTGAGCCTTGCGTTTTTGGTAAGTTGTCAAGATTACCATTTGGAAGACGTGAGACTGCAAAAGCTCCAGGAGAATTAATATCGACAGATGTTTGCGGACCATTTCCCTCTTCATTTAGAGAATATAAATATCTTGTCGTTTATAAGGATGATTACACAAAATTTCGTTATGGATATGTTGTGAAGAACAAATCAGATGTGAAGGATACATTAATAAAAATGTTTGCACATGCCAGATCTCAAGGACACACAGTTAAAACATTGCTTAGTGATAATGGTGGTGAATTCAACAATGCAGAAGTGAAGAAAATTCTGGCAAAACATGGAGTAAGTCAACGGTTTACCGCTCCATATACACCTCAAAAGAACGGTGGTGCTGAGAGAGAAAATAGAACCATTGTAGAGATGGCAAGAACATTCATGAACTCAAACAAGAATGTTGAATTTCCTTTGTCGTTATGGACCGAATTTTTGAAATCAGCCATATATATTTTAAATCGAACGGGAAAATCGTCAGAAAAGGATAAAAGTCCATTTGAGCTATGGTGCGACAAGAAACCTAGAATTAAACACCTAAGAATTATTGGATCAAAATGCTATGTTCATGTTCCCAGTCAGCGTAGGAAGAAAATGGACAAGAAGGCAACAGTAGGTTATCTTGTTGGTTATGACGGCGATGAGAGATATCGTGTCTATATTAAAGAACAAAATATAGTAGAAATATCAAGAGATGTGATATTTTCCGAAGAAATAAATGGTTGTGCTAATGAAGAAGTTAAAGAAGATGAAGTTGTGGAAGAGCAAAACAACAAGAATTCCAATAATATCCAAGAAAAAAATGGGAAAGAAATATCAATACGCATTGGTCCATATAATCACGAAGGTGAAGAACAAGATGAATACCAACAAGAATTAGTTAAAGAGAAAGCGGTGCAAGATGCCGAACCGCTAGAAAGCCACAACGAAAATCAAGATTCCACAAATGATATAGAGGATTTCGAAGAGCAAGATGCCGAACTCCAAGATGGCGACAACGAAAATCAAGATTCGACAAGTGATTTAAAAGACTTTGAAGGTTTTGAAGAAATCCAACGTAAAAAGCGTCGAAGAGATGAATTAGATGCTACGTGCGATAATACTATTGTGAAACGCTTAAGAAATCGTACTGTAATTATATCAAATTGTGTCAGCGATGAGATGGTGATGATGGCACATGATTTTGTTTGTCAAACCGAACCTCCATCAAGATATTTAGAAGCTGTTGAAAGTGAAGAGAGAATCAATTGGATACAAGCCATGAAATCAGAAATGAATTCATTGATTGAGAACAAAACTTGGGTACTCACGAATCTTCCTAATGGAGCAAAGGCACTTCCCTCGAAATGGGTATATCGTGTGAAGACAAAATCAGATGGCACCATTGAAAAGTACAAGGCAAGACTGGTTGTAAAAGGATTTAAACAAAAGGAAGGTGAAGATTATGATGAAACTTTCAGTCCAGTAGCAAGAATGTCTAGTATACGCTCTGTCCTAAGTATTGCTGCAACTGAAAGACTACATTTGTCACAATTTGATGTGTCTACAGCCTTTTTATACGGTGAATTGAACGAGACCGTGTACATGGAACAGCCAGAAGGTTTTAACGATGGATCAAATAGAGTTTGTCTGTTAAAACGAAGTCTCTATGGTTTGAAGCAAGCACCCAGATGTTGGAACAAAAGAATGGGAGATTTCTTAAAGAAACATGGATTTAAGGCCAACTCTGCAGATAGCTGTTTGTTTATAAGAGAGAAAGATGGTAAAAAGTTAATCCTTGCTCTCTATGTCGATGATGGTTTAGTAGCTGCATCAGACAAAGAAGAACTTGCGCATTTTCTCAACAGTTTAAAATCAGAGTTCAAGATCGTTTCTAATGAAGCTTCATACTTTCTTGGTATAAAAATTGAAAACAGCAATGATCAAATTAGAATCTCTCAAAAGTCTTATGCCAAGAAAATTTTGGAAAGGTTTAATTTCTCAGAGTGTCGTCCAGTTTCAACACCAATGGAAAATACAGTCAAATGCATTTCAAAACCAGGGAAAGCACGAATCGAGTTTCCTTATAGACAAGCTGTAGGTGCTCTGATGTATTTGATGCTAGGAACAAGACCAGATTTGGCATATAGTGTCGGTTATCTATCAAGACACCTTGACAACTACACTTGTGAAGATATTCAAAAGCTCAAGCGAGTATTCAGATATATAGCTGGTTCCATAGATGTTGGAATAGCTTATAATAAAGAAGGACCCAAGCTATTAGAATGTTACAGCGATGCTGACTATGGTGGATGTGTCACTACAGGACGTTCTACAACAGGTGTTGTTGCAACTTATGCAGGTGGAGCTTTATCTTGGATGAGTCAACGACAACCAACAGTGTCAACTTCAACAACTGAAGCAGAAATTATAGCTGCAAGGGAAGCCGCAAAAGAAGTAATATGGCTTACACGACTTTTCAAGGACATAATAAATTATAAGGACATTCCAATTATAAATATAGACAATACAGCTGCGATTCGTCTATCAAAGAATCCCGAATTTCATAAACGAACAAAGCACATTGATCTAAAACACTTCTTCGTACGTGAAAAGGTAACAGAAGGTTTATTGTCAACGACTCAAGTTTCAACTGAAAATCAACTCGCAGATATGATGACCAAGCCTTTACCAAAGTCACGTTTACAGTACTTGTGTACTCGTTTAAATATAATTTAATTAAACAAGGGAAAGTGTTGAAGTATATGTTTAACAAATTAATATCTACTTGTATCGTTCTTTGTTATTATGTTACTAGGCAATGATTTTATGTATTTGTATGTTCGAGAAATTATTTTTTCAAACTTCACTTCAATAAAACTTTTCAATCTAATATAATATATGCCTTCAGGCAGCGTCCAGAAAAGGCATCTCCGAGACAGCTGAGGCATTTGAATTATATTGGTCATTTTACAACAGATATTCGTCATATTAGTGGCAGTAACAATGTAGTGGCCGATGCAATGTTACGTATACAAGCTGTCAAAGCACCTCAATGCTTGGACTTCAAGGATTTTGCAATCGAACAACAACCTGATGACGAATTAAGGTCACTATTGACCGACAAAAGTTCTGGCCTGCGCTTGAAACTCATGAAATATGACGGCTATGAGATTTTCTGCGACGTATCGATCTCTAATATTAGGCCCTACTTAACACCGTCATTTCGGAAATTAGTTTTTGATACTCTTCATGGCTTGTCGCACCCTGGCGTTAAAGGTACTGTCGATTTAATTCGATCACGTTACATCTGGAAATCATTAAAGAAGGACGTGACCGAATGGGCTAAAAGCTGTATAGATTGCCAACGATCGAAAGTTCATCGACATACAAAAAGTCAACATGCCGAATTTAAACCTCCCACACAACGTTTTAAGCATAATCATATTGATATTGTTGGACCATTGACTTCCTGTCAAGGTTATCGGTATCTATTAACTTGCACCGATAGATTCACCAAATGGTCTGAAGCTGTCCCTCTAGCAGACATCAAAGCCGAAACTGTAGCCTCAGCCTTTGTTAACATATGGATTTCTTGATTTGGAGTACCGAAGGAAATAATTACCGATCAAGGTAAACAATTTGAGAGCAGATTATTCAGACAACTTGCGAAGCTGTGCGGCTC